>NC_061122.1:117133619-117433619 GCF_002878395.1 Capsicum annuum | reverse complement strand
CATCGTTAAAAATGCTCTATCAATGTATGTGCTAGAAAGTAGTTATGGATATTAGTATTGGATAGTGGTTGTATATGGGTTGATGAACCCCCCATGGGTCCTACCTTAGGATCACAACTCAGTAAGTGTATACAGAGGTTGTACGACGACCTTATGCATCCTATCATCATCTTCATTGCATTCCATATATTATGCTTATATTGTGATGGTATTTCGGTCTTGACTTTATATATGTCCATTTGTTCTATCTTCTTAAATTTTTATTTTGTGTACGTGTATATTTGCTCTTCTTTTCGCTACTTGTATTTGTTATATTTTTATATAGTTAACCTATTAGTGGAGACAATATGGGATACCATTTGGAACATTTTCTGATTGCATGTGATGTTCCCATAATTTGTGTTTATATTCTTTATTTTCTAACTTACTTAGTCGACCTAGGATACTAACTGAGTACAAATAGAGCATACTCATCACTACTAAGCCCTTTTAATGTAGATCCAAGTATGAGTTCACCATATGGATAGCTAATTCAGGCGACATTTGGAGTATATTTGTGGTAGCGGACGTCCTATGCTTCAAGAGTTAGCTTACTACCTTTTCTTGTCTATTTCATGTCATATTTAGTATTCTTAATAGATTTTGATCCTTTTTTGACCAGTATTGTATCTTAGACATCGGAGATACATTTAGTAGGTCATATACTATGGCACTAAGGTTTGAGATTTTGTTTGGTATCTTGATTGTATTTTTTTTAATATCATATTTGTGTGGCTTAACTTTTCTCTAGAAGCGTTTCCTTGGGATTTTAGCATTGATGTCCCTTTTATATCTATTTGAGTGATAAGATTATTTGTCAAGGCTTGTCACGATAAGTGTTGTCATAATCTTTTATTTTTAGGTCATGACAAATTGGTATACGATTATCCAAGTTCATGGGTCTAATTAGTGTAAGAATAGGGTGTCTAATAGAATCTCACAGATTGGTACATAAATATCTATTTCTATCTTTGATAGGCTATAAGGTGTCTTTGGAAAACTTTTCTTATTTTATTCCTCATTGTACAGATATTTCATACCTTTTGTTCTTAGTCTTATTTAACTCTTTCTGCATAGATAGTAAGGACTATATCAAGTGAGGCTAGACATATAGATCTATTATTTAAGGAGAAAGGCTAGTTTAGAGGGTGAGTTATGAGTCGTGGTTAGGATCAAGGTAGAATCGGTCATAAGGATCTGTCTCTTCAAGAGATAACACTAAGGGAATCTCCCCCGAGCCTCAGGTTTAGTATATTAGAGTAATGTGTCCTACTTTTATCTCAAAGAATTCTTCTACTCCAGTCTTTGAGGGATTATTGATTCAGTGGTTTTCCCATTTGGAGGGTGATCTTATGAGTGCACCTGGTGTTTCTCCAACTTTATGCTTTATGGCTCAGTCTATGCCAGAGTCTGCTTATGGTGTTTCTCCCATTCTGAATATGGATCTTTCTTTTGTACCAATATCTACTTATGGTACTCCACATACTCTGAGTGTGGTTTCTCCGGCAGTGCATATATCTGAGTATGGTGTTCTAAGATCTGGAGTTCAACCTTCTTCTGTGATGCCTCCTTAGATGGGTTGTCAACCTAGCAAATTTTATTTGTCTTCTATTATTGTGAGTATAATTATGTTATTTGAGAATCAGAAGTGGTTTGAGAGATTAACTCATTTTTATCGTCCAGCGTTTAGTGGTGTTGTAGGCGAGGATGTCTATAAATTCTTGATGGATTATTATGAAAAGTTGCATAATTTTTGTTTGCTTGAGTTGCATGGGGTTGCTTATACTACTTATCACTTGAGAGATATAACCAGAGATTGGTGAAGGTTACTTATTGATTGCTGACCTCTTCGTTTGCTAGATATGACTTTGGATTAGTTTATTGAGGCCTTTATGGACAGTTTTGTTCCTTTCAATTTGAGGAATCAAATGAGATATGTTTTTTATTTCTTAGGGCAGGACTCTATGACTATTGTAGAGTATGAATGATGTTTTCATGCCTTGTCTAGATATTTTAATCCCAGTATTGCCACCAAGTTTAAAAAGATTTAGAAGTTTGTAAAGGGGTTGGATATTTATATTGAGATTTCTATGACTTAGATGGTAGTGTATGGGTCATCATTTTATAGTATTATGGATCATGCCAAGATGACGGACTATATTCTTCAAGCATCCCAGGGACATTCCAAGAAGGTGCATTGTCAGGGTGCGTTCAAATAACATATTTCTCAAGGTAAAGCTTCTATAGGTTTTTACGGGCATCATGGTAGACTTTTGCAGGCAGCCTTACAGAGTTTAGGTAGTGCGTCTTCAGGTTCAAAAGCTTTGGGTGGGCATCCTAGCTAAGTCGTACCTCCTCGCATTGATTCGAGCCACAGGGTTTTCTATGTATGTGATGAGAGTGGCCACTTATCCAAGGACTATCCCTACTATAGAGCTTCTAACAGAGGTGCAAGAGATAGAGATAGTGGTTCCCATAGAGGTGTTCATGATACTGCCCAATAAGGTGGTGTACGGGGTCAATGTTGTGATATACTAACTAGGCCAGAGGCAAAGGCTTCTAATGCTGTCGTAACAGTTATTGTCCTTATTTGTTTCAAATCTGCATCTGTGTTATTTAATTTGAGATTAACTTTCTCCTATATGTCTGTATATCTTACTCTTATTTCTTATTTTTCTTGTGAGCCTCTTACCATGCCTATCCATGTATCTATAACGTAAGAGAATCTTAAGTGGTAGATCAGGTATACCGATCTTGTGTTGTGACTTTTGCTGGGCATGAGACTTGTGTAGATTTTATTATATTAGACATTGTAGATTTTGATTTCATCTTGGGTATGGATTATTTAGCTCCTTATTATATTGTCCTAGATTGTTATGCTAAGACTGTATCTTTAGCTTCATCGAGAGTACCAAAGATAGCTTTAAAGGGTATGCTTCATTCATATCGCAAGAGAGTTATATGTTTCCTTGAGTCTCATCATTTTGTTGAGAGAGGATGCTTCTCTTATTTGTCTTATATTTCTGATACGAGTGCTGCTTCACCTCTTTCTTTGGATTTTTTTTGTATGGTTTGTGAGTTCATAAATGTTTTCCCTATGAATTTACGTAGTATGCCTCCAGATCATGTTATTGACATTGTTATTAATGTTGTGTCAGGAACCTAGCTAATTCTTATTCCTCCTAATAAGATGTCCTCAACAAAGTTTAAAGAACTGAAAGATCAAATGCAAGAGTTATTAGATAAGGTATTCACCTATGTTGTTTGTAAGAATAAGTATAGGTCTATACATATGTGTATTGATTATTAGTAGTTCAACAAGGTGACTATTAAGAATAAGTATCATCTTTCACATATTATTGATTTATTAGATCAACTTTAGGCTGCTTCGGTATTTTTAAAGATTGATTTGATATTTAAGTATCGCTAGTTGAGTATTAGAGCTTAAGAATTTCTAAAGACAGCCTTTCAAACTCGGTATGTTCATTATGAGTTCTTGGTCTTGTCCTTTAGGTTGACAAATGCCCCAGCCACATTCAAGGAGTTGTTGAACCAGGTATTTTAATTGTATCTCAGCCTCTATGTTATTATATTTATAGATGATATCTTTGTTTATTCCAAGATTAAGGTAAATCATGAGGAATATTTAAAGATTATGCTTCAGCTATTGAGGGATTAGAAATTGTATGCTAAGTTCTCTAAGTATGATGGTAGAGTCTATCTCTTTCTTAGGTAATATGCTGACCAAGGATGCTATTATGGTTAATTCAACCAAGATTGCAATAGTTCGTGATTGGGTTAGGTCTACTTGTCCTATGGAGATTCAGAGTTATTTTGGTTTAGCCAGTTACTATCGACCAAGTTGACTCAGAAGAAGTTTTTCTTTCAGTGGTCCTATGCTTGTGAGGTGAGCTTTTAAAAACTTAAGTATTTGTTGACTTTAGCTCCTATATTGACCTTGCCCAAGAAGGTTGTAGGTTTTACTGTCTTATGTGATTCTTCTGGTGTTAGGTTAGAGTTTAATTGATGTAGGAAGGTATTGTAATTATTTATGCTTCACGTAAGTTGAAGCACCATGAGAGGTTTACCTTACACATGATTTGGAGTTGTGTGCAGTTGTTTGTTGCTTTGAAGTTGTGGAGGCACTATGTGTATGGATTCTATTATGAAATTTTCTCGGATCATCAGAGCTTTTAGTATTTTTAACCTAGTTAAATCACAATATGCGGCAGCATCATTTGGTTGAGCTGGTTAAGTATTATGATCTTAATATTATCTATCATTCAGTCCAGCGTAATATGGTTTCAGATGCCTTGAGCAAAAATTGACTAGTATGGGTGGCTTGGAGCATCTTTTAACTCAAGAGAGGCATTTGTCCTTGGAGGTTCACACTTTGGCAAACTAGATGGTTAGGCTTGATTTTTTGACACTTATGTGTGTTTTGGCATTTGTGAAGGATAGGACTTTGTTTATAGAGCAGATTCGGGCTCATTTGTTTGATAATGTTGGATTGGAATAATTCAGGATAAGGTGTTGAGCAGTGAGGCTAATAAAGCCTTACTTGATATAAATAGTTTCTTAAGTATCGGTTGTCGAGTTTATGTGCCGAGAGTGGGTTATTAGATTAGATCAATTTTTTAGGCTACTCGTTTTTTCAGGTATTTAATCCATTCAGGAGTGACTAAGAGATATACTGTGATTTGAGGAAACATTACAAGTAGGGTGGTATGAAGAATTATATAGCAGATTTTATAGCTCGTTGCCTATGTTGCTAGCATGTTAAGGGTGAGCATTTGAGTCCTAGTGGTTTTCTTCATAGGATACCTATTTTCGAGTGGAAATGGGAATGGATAACTAAAGACTTTATGATTGGGTCGCCTCGTACTTCTTATGGTTTTTATAGTGTTTGGGTCATTGTGAATCGATTGACTAAATCTATGAATTTTGTTTTGGTTCAGGTTTCTTTCATTGTTGAGGGGTTGGGTAATATCTATATTCATGAGATTGTTCATCTTTATGGTGTGTCAGTCTTAATCATCTTGAATTGAGGTTCAGTGTTCACATCTCCATTTTAGAAGTCTTTTCAAGAGGACTAGGGTATTGGGGTTAATCTTAGTATAGTATTTCACCCCTAGAATGACTGTCAGTCAGAGCAGACTATTCATTTTTTGGAGGATATGCTCTATTCCTGTAAGTTAGACTTTAGTTGTTAGTGGGATAAATATCTAACTTTGGCAGAGTTTCAATATAATAATAGCTACCATTTTTGTATTGAGATGGATCCTTTCGAAGATTTTTATGGTAGGCGTTGTCTCTCTCCAGTTGGTTGGTTCAAGGTTCCTTAGATTAGACCTAGAGGTATGGATGTTCTTTATGAGTCTTTGTATAAAGTTTGGTTCATTTAGGATAGACTTCAAGTAGCATAGAGTAGGCATAAGTTCTATGTAGATCATAGACTTTGTGCCTTGAGTTTTAGGGTTGATGATTGTATTTCCTTCATGTGTTGCCCATGAAGGGCTTGATGAGGTTTGGAAAGAGGGGAAAGCTTAGCCCAAGGTGTAATGGACCTTTTGAGATCCTTCAAACTATTATGGATGTGGATTATGAGTTAGCATTATCTCCAGATTTATCAATTGTTCTGCCAGTTTTTCATGTTTCTATGCTTCTGCATTACATTTCAGATGAGTCTCATGTCATTCATTGGGATTCAGTACAGTTATATAAGTGGTTTTCCTTTGTTAATGAGCCTGTATCCATTAAAGCTAGGGATGTTAAACGGTTGTATTGTAGAGTTATTCCTGGGATTGATGTCTAATGGAGGCATCGACATGTAGATGAGTCTTCTTGGGAGATCGAGTCAAATATTCCTTGTATTTTTCATTAGCTTTTTTTTGATTTAAGTATTTCTATTGCCCTTAGTTTGAGGACCAACTAGATTCTTAGTGGTGGATGATATAGTGTCTTTATTTTTGGTGATTTGTGTAAAATATTTATTTATGTGTAATTTGACCATTTGACCCCAATCCTTATTTTATTGGTGTGTTTGGAGTGTAGGGATATTTGGAATGGTTCCTAATATATTTCATTATGATTTATTGAGAATTTTGATGGTATTAAAGGCTTACTTGTTAACTTTGGTCAATATCTTTTATCAGTGTGTCGGATGGCCAAATGGACAGCGCTAGCGAATTCGAAATGTCAATTATTAGTTAGTAACATGATTGGAATGGTTTTATGACTTTTATATCTAATTTTGACCAATTTTTAGTCGGTAACATGGTTGGTGTGGTTTTACGGCTTGTATATCTAATTTTGACCCTCTATTTCAAAAATTAAAAAAATAGGTCTCAGGGGACAATTTAGTGAAAACAACATTTTAAAAAAAATTATCGTTGAGTTCGGAGCATTGAATTCGATATAGTAGCACATTTTATTTGCGGTCTCATGATTTTGGATGAATCTCAAGCGGTCCACAGAGACATTCCATATATAGTGCACTACTCAGCTGGTGCAGCCGCTAAAGTGCAACTTTTTCCAATGCAGCGGCAAGCGCTAAACTGCCACTTCACCACTTTAGTAGCGGTTTACCAGCTAGCAAGGGCACTTTAGCGGCCCTCATTGCCTTAGCATACAAGCATACTAAGCGGGTACCACTAATGCGACACTTGACCTCGTTAGCGGTGTCAGCTAAAGCGGCCACTTGACCACTTCAGTGGCACCTGGCAGTTGGGTATAAATAATCCTTTTTCTCAATTTTTCTTCACCTTTTTTTGGTCTTGGATCTATGGGATCGAATCTTTAGGCATTTTTTTCAATGGATAAGCTTGGGTTAGTTCCAAATTCCTATTTCAACTATTTTTTTTTATTCTATCATTTAAATCTTGTTTAAACTCGAATTCAAAGGTGAAATTTTGAAATTTTGCCCCGAAATGCCTAAATTATCATCTCTTTGATTCAACCCAATTTCATTTTATTTTATTTCAGATTTTCTCCTATGAGTACCTTTAATTTTGTGAAAAATATTTTTGGACATAAATTCCAATTTTACCATATTTTTTTGAAAATTTCAGGGTTCCATTTTGATCATGATTAAAAATGGACAGTATTGATATCGTTGACTTTTTTTTGATGTGTAGATTCTAAATTTGTGTGTTTTATCTAATTTTTTGTTCCATGCATGAGGAGAAACCTTAGTGATAACGATTTATTTATTCTAGTTTCAACAATCGAGGTAGGTTATGGCTGAACATTCTTTAGACTGGGTTGAGTAGTTAATAATAATATAAAATCATGCTATGGTTATGGGGTTTTATCATTGAAAAAGTGTTTTAGTGATTTATGTGCCAGTTGGGGGCCTATGTGGATAATATTATGTTGTTTTGAGACATTATTCGTTGTGTGGCCGTGTGAGGTCTTATATGATGTTGTAGCTTGGTATTGATATATGTATGCTTAGTTGCAATTGTTTTGGTGAGAAAAGCCAATATTTTGGGATTTATATTATATTAATAAAATTTTTCTTGCATGTTTCGCTTGATGGTATCTGGATTTTATTGGATCATGGATGGTTGGCTGATTTGATGGGATTTTTGGCTCACATAGGTTGTATATTGGTTAGATATTCTCATTTTGGTTGGTTTTCAGAATTACATCATCATATCCTATTCATTTATGAAACATTGGTACCATCATGGAAATACTGGAAACACTAGCTTTTTCTAACAGAAAATATGACATATTTAAAAGCTTTCTACCAATATATGTGCCGGAGAAGAGTTATGGATATTTGTATTGGATTTTAGTTTTATATAGGTTGATTAACCCCTCATGGGTACTACCTTAGGAGAACATCTTGGTAGGTGTATATGGAGGTAGTGCGAGGACCTAGAGCATCACATCATCATATCATCCTTCTCATTATCTTTATTGCATTCTATATATTGTACTTATTCTGTGATTGTATTTCTATCAGTTACTTGATATTTGTCCATTTGTTCTATCTTCTTGTACTTCTATTTGGTGTACGTGTATATTTGTTGTTCTTTATCCTACTTGTATTTGACATATGTGTACAGAGTAGAACTGTTAGTGGAGATAGTATGGGCTATCATTTGAGACATTTTCAAATTACAGATGACGTGTCCATAGTTTCTGTTTATGTGCTTTATTTTCTACTTTACTCAGTTGGTATATGGTACCAACTTAGTATAAGTGGACTGTATTCATCTCTATTATGCCCTTTTGGTGCAGATCAAGGTATGATTATGGTGTACGAGTAGCTGATTCAGACGGTATTTTGACTTTATTTGAGGTAGCAGACGTCCTATACTTTAGGAGTTGGCCTACTACCTCTTCATGTCTATTTTATGTCCTATTTGCTATTTTGAAACAGATTTTGATCCTTTCAGGACTATTGTTGTATCTTTGACATTTGAGATGTATTTAGTAGTTCTTACATTGTGAAATCATATTTTGGGATTCGGTTATGTATCTTGATTGTATTTTAGATAATATTATGTTTGTGTTGTTCAACTTCGCTCTAGAACACTTGCATTGGGTTTTTGGTATTGATTTCCCTTTTATCAGTTTGGGTGATAGGCATACTTGTCAAGGCTTTTTGCGACAAGTGCTATCGTGACTAGGACCTCCTTAATCCTCAACTTATGAACCTGACGAACAAGGATCTACACTAGGACCTCCTCGATGCGTGATCACCAATGCATTTTTTTAATAAATACACATGGAAAATTGAATGCACCAATGCAAAGTTTTTAGGTAAATAGAACTCATAGGTTCCATTGCCAAAGCAACCCACAATCTTATAAGGAGCAACATAGAAGGGACTGAGCTTCCTTTTCTTGTTGAATATCTTTACCCTGTTCATGGTTGAATCTTCTAAGTAAACAAAATCAGTAATTTCAAACCCAAGCTCCCTTCTCCTCACAGCTATATAGGACTTCTAACGACTATGAGCTACTTTTATCATTTCTCTAATTAGTTGAAATTTCTCCATATCCTCATGAACTGGTAGCCCTATAAAAGTAGCTTCACCTCAAACAAATCAATAGGAAATCTACACCTCCTACCATAATGTGCTTCAAATGAGGCCATCAAAATATTGGAGTGATAGATATTATTATAAAAAACTCAATAATAGAAAAATAATCACCACAATTACCCGTGAAATAAATCACATAATCTTTCAACATATCCTCTAAAGTCTGGATGGTCTGCTCCGTTTGTCAATCAATCTGCGAATTCAAAGCCATACTAAAATGAACTTAGGTACCAAGCCCATTTCGAAAGGTCTTAAATAATTAAGAGGTAAATTGAGTACCCCTATCTAAAATCCTAGTCAAAGGGATTCCATGTAATTTCACCATCTCCCTAAGATAGAGTCTACCTAATCCCTAGATAATTTGAACTGTTAACTTGTAGGAAATAGGCTAACTTATTCAGTTAATCCACAGTAACCCAAATAGAATCATTTTGCTAGTGAGTAGAAGAAAAACTAATAATGAAGTCTATGTTCACAACTTCCCACTTCCAAGTAGGAATATTGATATCCTCAAGTATAGAATCAGTTCTCTGGTGCTCAATATTTACCCATTGGCAATTCAAATAGTTAGCCATAAATATTGAAATATCCTTCTTCATTCCATTCAACCAAGAAACTTCCTGTAGATCATGATACATCTTAGTGGCTCCTGGATAAATATAGTACCAAGAAATATGAGCTTTTATTAGTATATGCTATCTAAAGTCATCTATATTTGGAACACACAGCCTTCCTTGACAAGGAAGAATAACATCTCCTCTTTAAGAGAAAACCTCAACTTTCAAACTCTGAACAATTTTTTCAACTTAAGTAAAATAGGATCACTATCTTTCTTTTCTTTTACCTCATCTATTAATGAAGATTCAGGCCTATTCTAAACCAACATAATACATTCATATGAAGAAACCAACTGAATTCTCAATCTAGCAAACTAGTGAACCTCGTACACTTACTTGTTCTTCTTATATTCTATACCAACTACATTTTTCATAGACAAACTACTAAGAGCATCAACCACAATATTGGTTTTATTTGTGGGGTACAATACACTTATATCACAGTCTTTCAATAATCTAGCCATATCTCTGACAAAAATGTAAATCTTTGTGGCTTAACACATATTAAAGGCACTTATAATTAGTTATTACTTCTACATGAATCCCATAAATATAATGACTTCAAATATTTAGGGAATAAAACCACTGCTTCAAACTCAAGATTATGATTTGGGTAATTCTTCTCATGGTTCTCGGGTTGTCTAGAGGCATATGCTTAACCTTTCCATACTACATCAACACCTAATCAAAGCCAACTTTGGAAGCATCACAATAAACCAAAAACCCATTTAATCCCTCCTTCAATGCAAAAATTGAAGATAAGGTGAGTTAAGTCTTCAACTCCTAATAATTTTTTTCACATGAATTGGACCACTGAAACTTAGTATTCTTCTGCATCAATATGGACATAACAGAGCAATAGAATAAAATTCTTTAAAAATAATCTGTAGTAATCGGCTAAACCTAAGAAACTCTTGATATATGATGGAGAGATAGATCTATGCCAATTCCAAACTATTTTAGTCTTTTAAGGACAAACCTGAATGCCCTCACAAAAAATGATATGACTAAGTATTGCTACTAATTTCAACTTGAATTCACACTTACTGAACTTAAATAATTAGGATGTTTTAGAGTCTACAAAATAATCCTTAAATGGAATGTATGTTCATTTTCACTTCGAGAATAAATGAGAATATCATCAATAAAGTTAGTGACAAACATGTACAAGTATTGCCTAAATGCCTTATTTATCAAATCCTAAAAATTTGCAGGAGCATTCGTTAGGCCAAAAAACATAACAAGAAATTCAAAGTGATTATATCAATTTCTGAAGGTTGTCTTTAGAATGACACATTCTATGACTCTAAGCTGATGACACCCAGATTTGAGGTCTATTTAGATAAAAAAATTAGAACCCTGAAGTTGGTCGAAAAAGTAATCAATCCTTTAAATAAGATACTAATTCTTGATTATGACTTTGTTTAACTAAAGCAGTCAATGCACATTTTTTCTTGCACATGAAAAAGACTTAAGCATCCAATGAATAGATATTGGGTTTCATAAAATCCTTGTCTAGGAGATATTTGAATCTATCCTTTAATTCCTTAAATTCGGCTAGAGCCATTCTATAGGGTGGAATAGAGATTGGTTGGGTGTATGGAAGGATGCCTATTTAGAAGTTAATTTCTTATTTGAGAGAAACTTCAACCAGATCCTTAGGAAATTTTTCTAGGAATTCATTAACTAGTTGAACTAACAAAAAAGTTGGAATCATACAATTTGAATCCTTCACCCAAATAAGATGATAGATGTGTCTTTTGGAAATTATTTTTCTAGACTTAAGGTAAGATACAAACCAGCTTATAGGCATGAGGTACTACCCTTCAACTCTATGACTATCTCATATGAAAATTAAAATCGACTAATTAATTTCTACAATAAACGGAGGAATATAAAGAGTGTAACCAATCCATTCCAAGAATAAGATAAACATTTTTCATGTATAACTCTACAAGATCAACTAATGAAACTTTTTGGGAAATGTTGATTGGGAAATTTTGTATTCCTGTCTAGCCATGACTGAATCACCAGTTGTAGTAAAGACTAATAAAGTTTCGAAGAGGATGTTGAGAATAACACTGAAGTATACTTCTATATAGGGGGCTACAAAAATGTGTGGCTCAAATATCTAATAATGTATAGGCGTGAATATGAGAAACCTATAACTTACCAGTGACTATATTAAGGGAACCCTCCATATCCTGTTGAGTTTAAAGGTCATAGAACTTTCTTTGATTTTGTCTGCCATCTACATTAAATGAGTCCCCCTACTACGTCTGGTGACTTTCTGGATCTACTTAACAGATAGCCTAAGCGCGTACATTGATATCAAATGTCATGTAATGCCGTTGAAAGAATGTGATATGATGCTCAGTAAGCCATGGAAATATGAAAGGTTGGTTCTATATCAGGAGATGTCCAATAAATATGTACTTGTATTTGAAGTACAAAATTATATTCTTGAACCATTAACACTTGAGCAAGTGAGTAGGTCATGAAAGGGTTTAAGGATGTATTGAAGAAGGAAAAATTTGAGAAGAGGGAAAGGGAATCATCCCTTGTACATCAAGAAATACTTGGCTCCAATAAGAGAGTTTTCTAAGTGTGATGAGCCAAGGAATTGCTTTGACTAAGGGAACAAGGAACACTTAATTATGGGACTTGTCAAAACCAATTCCTTGTTACCTACTAACCATGATACTAGTATTTTACCTTGAAACACCCTTTATATTGAGGAAGTTTATGAACAAATACTTCAAAAGAAGGATATAAAGAGAGTTCCTTAAGAATACAATCTTTTAGGCCTAATGGATTTCATTGCTATACATTCTAATTGTAGGAATAGTGATGGAGAGTTGACTCATGGGATTATAATTGACATGCTCCTATGTATGAGAACATTCCAAAGAAGAAAATGAGCTCCAATATTGAAACTTAAGGTGAATACATAACTCCTACGAGCTACATGATAACAATGCTAACTCTAGCACTTTGTTAAACTTAAATAGTCTTGACATGGTTAGTAGCCAAGTATGTGTAAGTGATGGGTTATCTATATTTGAGCATGAAGAGGGTTCCCTTTATCATACTCTTGATAGCAATTTTTTGCATGATGATCAAGTTTGTTTTGTGAGTTTTAAAACATAAGTTGATCCTATAGATGACCGAATTGATTCTTCTAGTATGATGGATTTATATCCTCCTAGTCTTGATATTTATATCTTAAATGAGGTTCAGTTGTGATAAGATACGAGTATTCACATACTAGTCAAACCTTGATTAAATCAAGGTGAGTCTATTTTTCAATGTGAATTGCCAACAATTAGTAAAGGTGAGCATATTGATCAACTTACTTATGAATCTGATCCACTACTTGAGCAAGTTGTAGTGTGCTTGATGAACCTCAACTTAGTGATGATATTGATTGTTACACCCAAAAATCTAAGCTAATATTAGAACCATTATTAGAGAATAGATAAATCCAAACTTAGTAATTTGTTAGAATGAGAAGTGATTTAGACATAAATTTAGTCCACAAGTAACTTCAAACTCATAGCCAAGTTGAAAACCTTCTTAGTAATTGAATTCTTGTATAGAATCTATCTATAGTCAACATTAAATGAGTAGAAACCCTTTATTATGAAGTTTTAGAGCTCACGACCATCAAATGAAGTTTCTTTGATTCTTGTTTCCAATGCATTCAATTATTCCTTAATCCATTAATGGAGTAAAACGTTATGGCCATTTTACTAAACACTTGTCAAGTTGCCAAATTGGATAACCCAAACCATGACCAGGATCCCATTATCATTGTTAGAACTAAAGATCGTCGAATGTGATTATCTAATTAACTTTAGAGACCTGAAAAAGGCCCTAGTACCAATGATTCAGTACTACGATCATGTTTAGGTGTCACGATCATGGGAGGGTCCATTTGGTATCAAAAATCAATTTTTTCTGCAAAATTTTTAGAGGGGTACTCCAGTCTTTTTTTACCTTTTAACCTCCTACACAACGTTATTTAAGCTACCTAAGGCTAAATATAAACCCTAAACTACCACAAATATCTCACTCTCTTAAAAATCAGTCAATACTTAGAGAAAATTTTAAAAACACATTATTTCCTCTTCTCCAAAGAAATAAAAGTGTTCTTGATCTTCAAACTAAAATACTCATAACTTTAGTTCAAGAATGAAAAGTAATATATATAGGTATTCAATGAGGATATAATTTTATCCTCATGCCAAATTTATGATTTTTCATTGAAGAATTCTATGATTCCTAGGAACTAGGGTTTTTACCCAATTATGTCTCCAATTTTAAATTCAGTTCACCATGATATATTTTTCATTCATGAACATTCCTTAATGATTATTTATGATTTTTATGGATATATTATAACATTGATGTTGTTCTCAAGTCTATATATTATTTACATTATATTACTTAATATTTCAAGCATATGTTCAAACTATGGATGTATTAGTTCTCAAGACTATTCAACGTTATTAATCATAATTTCATAGATTTTAGTCTATATTAGTTTGACATGACATGTTTCTTATGAAATTCATTATCTTCAAAGACTTTGGATTTTATTGCTCACCGGTATATTGATATATAGTATTTTAGACTTCAGTTATGAAATCCCTATTACATTCAGATTATAAAATTTCTATTATTAGTTGTATTCTTTAGAAATGGAAAGTTATAAATACCTAATGACTTAGGATATCATGCATTGTTAGTTAAACACTCAGTTCTTTAGTTTTTGAGATTTAGAATGCTTTTAGATAAAGAATTTATATGTCAGTCTCAGAACATCAGTATTATTGAGTTATTCAATATATCAACTTATATTCAGTTGAGAGTAGAACTTAGCACTGAGCCAAAACAAGGATGAAGGCTCACCCGTCAATTATGTTGAGACCTTTAGTAGAAGCTCCTAAGTCTTAGAATTAGTGCACCACTTTAGGTTATGAAGGTTCAACCATCAGATTATGATTGACACTTTAGTCCTTTTAGAGACCAATTTAATGGTATTACATCACATCATCCTTTATACCCTGGAAACGTATATTAGTCCCTTTTTGTTGTGGGATTATTTATCAAAAATCATGTTTAGATCATTGGTTATATATTAGTTAATAGTATCTCCCACAGTTTAAACCTAGTTTTTGCATTACCTTGTAATTGGTATACCTAATATAGTATTAATAAATTAAATGTTTATTTACTTAGTCATGTCATTAGTTCGTATCTCACAGTTTTAGAATCAGCATTTGTACATGACCCTTATTTATGTTTTACCATCTTTTAAACTATAAATTTTTTAGATTATCATTGTATATTGGTATATGTGTAATTCATATAGGTTAATGTACTCAACTTTATCTCTTTATTTTTAGTTAGCATTCAGTACAATTTTGCAACATGGTCCACATTAGTTTTAAATCATTTAGAATATGTATGCTTCTATAGCTTTCCAATTTGTTAGAAATATTTTAGCTCACAACTCAAACAGTTCACTATGTCTCACAACTTTTATTTACAAATATGCTTTAAATGCATATTTTAGTAAATGGATTATGTCCTCAGTTTCAAAGCATATTTGAAGTATTTTTTTGACTAGTACATATCTTACATACTTAGTTGATTCCAAAGTATTGATTGCATGCCTCTTCTACCTATAATTTTTATGTAATGTAGATTTATGTAGTTATTATCATGATCATATTCAGGCAAATCATAGAATCTAGGTGGGAGGTGATTAAATCTCTTACTTCGATAAATCAAGTCAGTTGTTCCTCTAGTAATTTATTAATTAGGGATAGTTGAGGGCCATGTCTAAGCTACCTATAGTCAATATTAGTAAAGGCTTTGTAGATAGTTAGTAAAATTTTTCGTAATTAGTTTCTCTTTCTTTTCATGCTACAGATGTTTTAAATAAAATTTTTAATAGTAAATGTATTGAACTAGTTTATTCCATGATTATGTTTATGCTCATTCAATTTATCTTTTATCTATCTTTTAAGCAGTTGTTCATGCATTATACCAGTACCATAGGTTAGCTTGGGATCAGATGTGGTTCTAAGCAATATGTTACGACTAGGGGTAGTCTCAGGTCATGTCACGACCTGACTTCGAGTCATGATAGCACCTACTCTATCATACTAATAGGTAAGCCAAACAAAATCCCGGAGATAGATGTAATGGGCTATGGTGAAAAATGGGCTAAAATCCAAAATTCACATTTAGTATTCAAATAACAATAATACAACCATTAAGGTCTAATAGATGGACAAAAACCAATTAATATCCTAAGACCCAGTAACGTTAATACAAGAGATTCTATCCAGCTAATATCCCAAGACTCAGTATTGTCGACACAAGAGATATACAAAACAATTATGAGCACTGAATAGCCAAATACAACAAGTCTTGAAAATAAAAGATTGTACATCGATAAATAAAAGGAAAAAGGGTAACTATGACTCCAAGAGCTCACCTAAACTCCAATATCAACTCCATATGGTCGACAAATCACCGGAGACAACTAGTACTCGTATATGCACCAAAAAGGTATAAAATTATATTATGTGTTCTAATGCCATGGGTACTCAGTACACATCATCAGCCAACTTAGCTAAATTATGATATAAATTTGATAAGATACAAGATGACATAAGCAGAGTCAAGGTAAAAGGCAATCCTGAAAGTAACATCCTGCACCATTGTACATGCATAAAAAAATAGAACCAAAATTATAACATAAAAATCATACATTTATAACTACCTGATTATCCCCCATAAGCCAATAAGTATAGAAAAGTAAATAACCCTATGCAGGCCCCTATAAGCTTGGAGAGTACAATCAAGTAATGTAAACTACCACACAACTAAAATTTATCATTTGTAATAGCATAACAAAGAATACATCCATTCCATATCACATCATAAGCAACCCTCAATGCCGGACTAGAACTGAAACTAAATGTGTCAATACATTCAACAATTGTTGGACTTGAACTTGAACTCATATTATTAATAACATCAACAATGGGTGGACTTGAACCAAAATTCATATTTATAACTCATACCAATGAATCATATTAGTGACACAATAAATAAACTAAACTCTATAGATTATACTAACAAATCATAGCTACAACCCATTCCTTTACTTATATCTATATATTGGATGAAGAATCATAACTGGTATTCTCGTCCATAATTACATCTATAAGCCATATTATTAGCTATATTTGAAATCCATATTAGTACTAATATTCTCAAGCCATGTCATCAAGCATATCCAGAATTTATATTAATACCCATATCTATAGGCCATCCATCATATCTATAGGACATTAATTGTACTTATAAGCCATATCATATCTATGAGCCATGTCATATCCATAAGCCATTAGCCACATCTACAAGCCATATTCTATATACAAGTCATATCATATTTATAAGCCATATAACATCTATGAAACATATCATATACATATATTCCATATCATCTCTATAAGCCACCTTATGTTTATATATATAATCCGTACTATGTATACAAGCCATCACATATCCATAAGCATTATTATATTAATATATAGCTACACAATACGTATAAGCCATAACATATCCATAAGCTATATTATATCTATATGTAAGCAACACTATAAATATTATCCATAACATATCCATAAGCCATATTATTTCTATAGCATTTAGCATATCAATAGGTGAACCTATTAATTAAATACAAAATCCATGCAAAAAGTTGCATGTATAAGCCATAAATCATATTCATAACCATGCATGACAACAATATCATTAATGATACTGGAAATTATCATCAATTCTTCTATAACCATCTAACATACTCAACACCAATACTCAACCTTCTCAAATTTCAAACTTACTATTAAAAATAGTATGTCATACGTGAATTTTTTTTACGGTGTCATCACAAGTATTTCCCTAAGGTCGGCCAAAGTGACCCACTTCTAATCCCTAAAAATCTATTTAGACTTCTTCCCTGACTAGGATAAGGTATCTAACTTTATTAATAGAGATCAACTAAGCCATAATTAGTCTAAAACAGTAATCCTTCCCATAAATGAGAAACTCCCACACATGAGAAACTAAGGTAATTGTAACAAAAACTAAGCCACTAAGGAAAATTTTTCTCTAACATGAATGACTCGAAAAATTTCACCTAACTTGAGAAATTTAAGGCTTTTCCACTCTAAATATATACTGTGAGGCCCAATTCACCTAAATCATGACTAAGATAACTACTCCAAGTCTAAGGTTTCAATGTAGCCTAATGGTCCAATTAAACAAAATACCCACATTCATTTTTCAAACAGCTAAATCCCATCCCATATCTAGCATAATATCAAAATCATAATGTCAGATAGCTCAATATATTAAGAGGGTAATCCCAGCCTACCTGGGCAACAAAGAAAGCCTGAAGAATCTGCTAAATCACTATTTCCCCTTTCAAGAAGCTTCCATAAGGTGTTATGCTATCAAAATCACAATATATCCATCAAAATGAGAACAATGATATCCATATTTTACTATTGTTTATCCGATCAAAAATTTCATAAGAATCCCATATGGGGACCATTTATGGAAATCACATTTATGAAATCCACTCAATGTCCCTTTATGCTCAAGGAATATTTACCCTAAAATGGGTGAATTCTGAGCTATATTAGTACTATAATCAAGTCACCAAGATTTTAAGATTGTTACATGAGAATAAAGAAATCAACCATGAAAATAAAGAAATCCTACCACCAATTTGATGGAGAATTGCGTAATTAATCCTTATCCTAGCTCAAAAATTACCTATAAATATTATCCTCGGGCTGTCCCACTTTTATGGGTTTAATATATTATAGATCTGGATAAATAAGGTATTTATATCCATTCCAATTACACAAGAATTACATATGTGACTTGTTAGCGACATAGGTGATACCCGACAAAAGGTGCAGAAGTGGCTTACAGGATATGAGTATCATATACGCGATACTTGCATTACTGTTGGGGTGTAACTTATGTGAAATAATGTCTCTTATGTGAAATTTGCTAGTGCCTAGCAGATTGCATAAGCGATTAAAGGCATCCCAGATGAAATACACCAACACCAGTTGAGACTTAGAAAGTTTCCTAGTATCTAAACCCCTAGGGATTTATCTGGAATCCTAATCTTGGGCATATTTATATACTAAAAGCACCAATATTCCTCTAGATTTTGACTTTCTTTGGGAACTTTTGTATGAATTTGTACGTATATTCTAGCTTTAATTCCATTTTGTGCTTAATGGATATGATTAGTAATTTCAGGGTAAAAAATTCCATTAATAATTCATACATAAGAATTGGAAGGATTTGGACACAATGATGATATGAAAGTATTGAAGGAATACAAGGTAGTGAAATAAAACTAAAAAAAGGGAAGTTGGTAAGTGGGAATTCTCATTTGAACATACTCCGCATCGCGGAGAGGCTTAAATTCTCACTTGGCACTTTTCAGTGAAGGTTCGCCAAACCACCGCATCGTGGGATAGTCCAAATTTATAAATTGGTGTGACCAAAAAGTTTACCGTGTCATGGAGAAAGGATACTTCACAATTGTCCAAATCCAGTGGCTCACCGCGATCGTGGCACGGCATGGTGAGAGTGCATTTCATAAAATTCACGAAATAATTGATTTCCATAATTTCTTGGATTTTAATGGGAAATATCATTTGAAAGAATGGCGCGACGCGCTGTGTGGTAATGTTGGAAAACTTTAAGTATTTTTGTAATACCCCACTCTTCTCCTAGTTCAAATTCGTCTCTAGAACATCAAAGATCTGGTTTCAAAGATGACTATATTTTATTCCATGTGATATTTTTAATATTTTGACTTTTTATCTCGTGGGAAATCAAATAAGCTTTTCATCTATATCAAATTCACCCAAATCCGACACTAGGGAGAATAGTTAGAGCCATTTTAGTGAGACAGTGTACCACCTGCTACTTTAGCGCATCACACTTCCAGCCAAAATGGCAATTGTCAAAATCCTGTAAGCCTCCGTGATTTTACCGCGTCACAGTAGGTTTCCCATTTGCAAAAAAGGTGGCAAAGTGATTTCTACCACGTCACGCCAAGGCTCAGTTTCCCAATTATCCAATTTCCAATAAGCTGGCGCGATTATGGTGCGTCATGCCAATATGTAAAATCAGGATTTTTCCAGTTCCAAATTTTAATTTCAAGGACATGACAGTCATTTTGGTACCCATATATATACTCTTTAACACAAGATTTCTCATTATTTCACCGAAATATACTAGTTTTCTCTCAATTTTCTTCAAGAACAACCATTCGGGTTCCTAGCTCAAGACCCAACTCATCAAGATTCCTCTGTAAATCTTCCAAGAATCATATAACAAGGTATACAGATGTTGATTCATGGGTTCCTTCCACCCAACAAGTTCAAGAATCCTTTTCTAAATTCAAAGGTCTTATATTTATGAGTTTTTATGATTCATGTGACTTAAAATTGAAGTTCATGTTAGTATTGAGTTTTAATTAATGATTTAGACTACCGATTTCAAGAGTTAATTCTAGTATGTGATAAATTTTATGATGTTCATGATAAACCCTCTTCAAGTTGCATGATATTGATGTATTCATGATAATTAAGTATTGAATATGTGGTATAACCAAACCATGCTCCCCATATGTTTGATAGAATGCTTAAGTAAAGAGAATAGTGCCCTCATTAGTATGTTAAGCATGAAATCCCCAATTATATGTTAACTAGTGCATGCCAAGAGTTTGTTGAAATGCTTTAGAGAATGTATTATGATAAGTTGCATGCATTCTTATCCATGTGTATTCCTTATTGAACAACTATGAGGTATTAGTATGAATTCCCTATACATTTACATGTTTATGACATTCAAGTGATTGATGAGATACCGTATTAATTATGTTGTGAATGAAAGTCCATTGTCATGATACTTAAGTGTGGTCCTGTCTTATTTATTTATGTTATTGATTCCTGGGGGTATTTATACCCAAAAATTTAGCTGTGTGTCTAGAGCCGAGTCAGTCTTAAGATAATTTTAGTCCTGCTATGATCAGTAGAATTTAGCCAGTACAAAACTTAAGAAAATTCAGTAATCTCAGTACTAGTTCAATCCAGTCTCAGTATCAGTCTAACCCAATTCCGTATTTAGTTCAGACCACAGTAGTATTCAGTATTCAATTCATATTTTAGTAAAGCTCCATAAGTTACATAACTTAGTAGAATTCCAATAGAAAGTAGAATGCAGAAGTATTTCAGAAAATTATATTCACTATCACTAGACTCAGAGATCACCCAATATATAGGCTTGATCTCAGACTCTGAGAATCATATTTATTATTAGTACAATCAGAGATTACCCGTTATATAGGCTTGATCTTAGATTCTTACAATCATATTCATTATTAGTAGACTCAGAGATCACCTATTATATAGGCTTGATCTCATATTCAGATAATCATATTCAGTATCAGTAGACTCAGAGATAACCAATTATATAGTCTTGGTCTCAGATTCAGACAATCATATTCATTATCAGTAGACTCAGAGTTCACCCATTATATAGGCTTGATCTCAGATTTAATTTATCAAGTATCAGGCATCATTACTAGTAACTCAGAGGTCACCCGTTATATACGGTTGATCTCAGATATAATAAATCAGTATCAGTATTAGTAAGATTAAACATCAATCTCAATAAACTCAGTTATTTTGTCTCTTAGTATTAGTAAACTCAGACATCAGTACTAGGAGTCTCAGTCATCAGTAAGTCAGTATTTAGAAACCAGTATTTAGAGTTCATATTCAGTGTTACTGTGATTCCAATTTTGGTTTGTGCATTCATGCATATGTCCTCATTCAGTACTCTCATGTTATTCAGTTAAGTTATGTTCATGCATAAGCCCTTGCATTTAGACTTACCTAATCTAGCATACTAGTACATTCAAAGTATTGATGCATACTTTTCTCTTGTGCTATGGTATTTATACCATAGGTTCCAAAGTACTAGGTCTAGAGAACCATTAGTTGTCTAGACTCAATCAGCAACAGTAGACGTAGCAGTGAGTCCTATTTATTCAAGGATGATCCTTATTTTACTATGGCATTAGACTCAGTTTATTTTAAATAGACATAGTTAGTTAGTGACATATCCTATCAACTCCATAGTTCAGACAAGTTTAGAGGCTTTTCAGACAGATGTTTTAGTATTCAATTTTTAGTATTGAGTATTTTTAGAAATTTGAACCTTATGTCAATTTTATGCCAGTTTTCGACATTCATTTTAGTATATTATGCAGTACTTAGGTACAATATTAGAAAAGGGTTAGTTTGTCATCCTTTGAGATCATGAGCACCGTGTGGCGTTTCGATTCTAGAAAATTAGGGTAAAACAATTTTGGCCCAGCTATAAAAGGAAAAAGATAGGATAATTTTGGACAGTTTTGGGATGGGAAGCAGCAGTGGAAAAGTAGAAATTTTTCTCTTTTAGGGTTTTTAGACATTATTTTAAATTATTTTACTTGAAGACTTATTATGGGTATGATTAATTACTTATTTTGGATGATGAATTCAAACATGTATAGCTAAACACCCTATTTTTGGGGTTGAGTCTAAGAACATGATTACGCTTTTTATATTCTTATTCATAGTTTCTTTTCGGATTATCATGTGGGTTGTTCTTAATTTCTTGAAATTTCTATTTTAATGATTGGCCACCATTAGAATAAATCTATATTTCTATGTTAATCCGAGAGAAGAATTGTAGGATAGAATGAAGAAATTATGGAGCAAGGTTCTTATTCATTTATGAAATAAGAGATTTGAATTAGCATATAGGATAGAGATATACCTAGAAGCCTTGCTTGGTTCACTTGCAAGAAGAAAACTTTATGAATCTAGAAGAATTGTTTCATCTTTGCGAAAGTTGTAGCTACAAAATTCAATAGATAAAAGATTTGAGGTCGAGAGACCAAGATCGTGGCATAAACTTTGCGAATCATCAACCCGATGACCAATTAGACTGTGATAAGGATAGAGAATTGTATGATTGTTCGAATGAACTCAACTCTAAAATCATCATCATTATTGATTACAACCATTGCTTGCTTTGCTCTAGTCATCACTAGTTATATCTAGTTTAATAATCTCAATTTTTATTTATAAAAATCAAAATCATCTTGATACTTTAAAGCACTTAATACCCAATTTTCTTAAACTAAAGGTTAATTAAATTTCTAGTTTATTAATCCTTGTGGGAATGATATCTACACTTGCGCATTCGCTGAGACGCAATAAGTTTTTGGCGCCGTTTCTGGGGATCTAATAGAATTAGAAAATTTCTTAATTTTTGGTTTTTGATAATAAGTTTAAGTATTAACAACTTGATCTTAGCGGCTGAATTTTTGCACGTTTAGCTAAACATTGGACTGGCTAAGGATAAAGAGTCAGTAGAGCCCTTTGCTGAATAGGAAGTATTTTTTCATCTGAGGTAAAGAGCTTAATATTACATTCAACAGGGATAAATTGATGAAATACGATATCCAATTATTGATGATCCAAATGTTGGGAATGTTCCAGCTCCTGTTATTCCAACTGTTACTATTCAACCAGCCGCAAGACCTATTCTTGAGGTGGCAATCCCACTTATGAACCATGTAACTAACATCATTCAAAAGCTTAAACCAGGAGGACACTAGGAATTGAAACAAAATATAGTGCGATTGTTGAATTCTATGGGGCACTTTCACGGATTGTCACATGAGGATCCATAGAAAAACATACATACCTTCCTGGAAATAAGTGATACATACATTCCTAAAGATGTGAATGTTGATTATGTCAGGTTGACACTATTCCCTTTTTCTATAAATGGGGAAGCAAAAGGGTGTTTACATACTAAACCACCACACTCCATCACTTTATGGGAAGATTGTGCTCAGAAGTTCCTTATTTAATTCTTTCCATCCCAAAAGACTACACTATTTAGGAGTGAAATCTTATGTTTCAGACAAAAAGATGGAGAAAATCTCTACCAAGCTTGGGAGAGATTCAAAGGCATGCTCAGAAATTATCCTCATCACCATTAATCGAATGGTTTCTTGGTGCACACATTTATAGAAGGCCTTGAGTCTAATACAAAGATTCTTTTTGATTCAGCAGCAAGAGGACAAGGTTTAGAGAAAACTTATGAAGAATTGTATACATTGCTAAATTTAATCGCACAAGGGAATCCTAATTAGCATGCAGATTCAAAAAGTGCTCCCAAGAAGGTTACAAGGGTATTAGAGGTTGATCAATTCACTACATTATAGGCACAAATTATAGCAATGCAGAATCATATGAATACTTAGCTCAACAACTTAAAATTACGTGAGACACAAACAATAGCCATAGCAAATGCAGTTCAACAGGTATATTCGTGGTGTGAAGTTTGTGGAAGTGGTGTCCATAAAGCAGATGTGTGTTATGTTAATACAAATTTAGTAAACTACGTGGGGAATGCAAATTGTCGGGGTTAACCAAATTTTGGAAACACTTATAATCCAAACTTGAGGAACCACCTTAATTTCTCATAGGGTGGAAATTAGGCAAAAAATACAAATCAGTATAAGGGATCAGAGAAAATAGGGTGGAAATTAGGAAAAAAATACAAATTAGTATAAGGGACCAGTGCAAAAAAATCCGCAGCTGGCTCAGAATAATCAAGTGACTACTCAGAATAGCAATGTGGAGGAGTTAATTAAGCAGTTCATGGATCAATAGGAATTGTTTGTGGCAGACATAAAGACTTAATAGGCACAGTTTGAAGTTGATTTGAAGAGTCAATAATTGCTCACAAAAAATCTAGAGTTGCAGTTGGGTCAAATTGTAGGATCATAGAATACAAGGCCATAAGGAGCATTGCCTAGCAACACTGAGGATAATCCAAAATCGGTTAATATTGTTACAACAAGTAGTGGGTTGGAAACTAAGGAGACATTTCAAGAGCATGATAATCTTGTAGTCATTGATGTCAGTTTAAAAGAGAATGCAGAATTGAAAGTCAAGGAAAAAAAGGGAAGTGTAGAAATTCGTGTGGAGAAAAATACTATCCCTTTACCATTTCCTCAAAGAAGACTATCCCTTTACCATTTCCTCAAAGGGAAAGGAATCATCAAGAGGAAGCCAGTTATAAGAAGTTTCTAGATTTTCTGAAGCAGGTTCAAGTAAACCTTCTTCTTGTAGACATTCTACATTGTATGCGAAAATAAGTGAAATACTTAAAGGATATTGTTTCCAATAAGAACTACTGAATGTGCTACAGTTATACTTACTCAATAGTGCATTTCTAAAATTTAAAATAAACTACCCAGAAAGTTAAAGGATCCAGGTAGTTTTACCGTACAGATTACCATTGGACAGACTATTTGTGTACGTGTATTGTATGACTTAGGTGCTAGCATAAATCTCATGCCCATATAATGGTATCAAAAGATGGTCCTTGTGAGTCCCAAACCCACGACTATTGTGTTGTAGTTGGCAGATATGTCCCTTGCTAGGCCTGATCGTACTTTTGAAGATGTGTTGGTGTAAGTGGGATTTTTAATATTTTTGGTTGATTTTGTGATTCTTGACTTTGAGGTTGATCCTATTGTTTTATTTATTTTAAGATGACCTTTCTATGCAATAGGATAGTCACTCATTAATGTGGTAGCTAGAAAAATAACAATGCAAACATATGACAAAGTAGAAGTTTTTAAAGTGTACAAAGAATTAAAACTGCCAACTATATGTGCGGAGTTATCTTCTATATCGGTTATTGATCTTGTTTCAAATTGGCAGTTGCTTTTGTCTAATGATCCATTAGAGCGAGCTTTGATGGGTCAAAATTTGTATGGTGATGTGGGAGCATTGGAATTTGTCCAAGTTATGAATTTTGCAGTGATTGAGAAAAAGAAAGTTCCATTCGAGCCTTTAAATAGTCCAAGTGATCCCTCACCAAGGCCTTCATTTGAAGAAGTTCTTAACTTAGAGATTAAGGTTCTTTCTCCGTATTTACAATATGTATTTCTTGGTAATCAAGATACCTTGCCTATTATTTTGTCTGCAGGATTATCAGATGTACAAGTAAAGAAAGATGTAGCGGTTCTAAAGAGGAAAAGAAAGGCAATTGTCTGGAAGACTTCTGGCATTACAGGAATCAATGCAGCATTTTACATGCACAATATTTACATAGAAGAGGGTTACAAACCTAGAGTGCCGCAACAATGAAGGTTGAATCCTATGATAAAGGAGATGGTCAGGAAAGAAGTGATCAAGTGGTTAGATAGTCGTATTGTCTACCCAATTTCCGATAGCAAATGGGCGAGTCCAGTACACTATGTACCAAAGAAGAGAGGAATGACTGT
Source organism: Capsicum annuum (assembly GCF_002878395.1). Taxonomy (NCBI): domain Eukaryota; kingdom Viridiplantae; phylum Streptophyta; class Magnoliopsida; order Solanales; family Solanaceae; genus Capsicum; species Capsicum annuum. The sequence goes on along the minus strand of NC_061122.1, from coordinate 117,407,419 downwards.
AGTGACTAATGATGATGATGAGTTAATTCACATTTGTACTCTAACCAGTTGGAGGATCAGTATTGATTATCGAATGTTGAATAAAGCAACTCATACAGATCATTATCCAATTCCCTTCATAGACCAGATACTGGTTAGATTGGTGGGGCAAGAGTATCATTTTTTTCAAGATGGGTACTCCGGCTCCAATCAGATAAGCATTGCACCAGAAGACCAAGAGAAGACTACTTTCACTTGTTCATATGGTACATATACATTCAGACGCATGCCCTTCGACTTATGCAATTTACCTGCTATATTTCAGAGATGTATGATGTCGATATTTTTTGACATGGTGGAAGAATTTGTGGAGGTATTGATAGATGATTTCTCATTGTATGGTAATTCATTTGAAAAGTGCTTGTAGAATCTCGACAGAGTCCTAGCTCGATGAGAAGAAAAAATCTAGTGTTGAATTGGGAAAAGTGCCACTTTATGGTTAGGGAAGAATTGTCCTAGGCTATAAAGTGTCATGCAAATGACTTAAAGTGGACAAAGCGAAGGTTGAAGTGATCGGAAAGTTACCTCATCCAGTCACAGTCAAAGGAGTGTGGAGCTTTCTCGAAAAAATAGGGTTTTATAGAAGATTTATTCAAGATTTCTCAATGATTGCAAGTCCCATGTGCAAATTATTAGAGAAATAATCCAAGCTCAATTTTGGGGCTGATTGACATGAAGCTTTTGAGAAGCTTAAGAAGAAGTTGATGAAAGCACCTATTCTGATCGCACCAAATTAGGAGTTACTTTTTGAGTTGATGTGTGATGCTAGTGATATTGCGATGGGAGCAATTTTGGGTCAGAGAAAAGATAAGGTATTTTTCTCCATTTACTATGCTAGCACAGTGTTGAATGATGCTCAAGTTAATTACATGATTCTAGAGAAAGAGATGTTGGCAGTGGTATATGTATCGACAAGTTTAGATCTTACTTAGTTGGTACACAGGTCATTGTTCATACTGACTACACTTCCATTAAGTATCTTGTGAACAAAAAGAATGAGAAGCCATGACTGATTAGGTGGATTCTTCTACTTCAAGAATTTGATCTTGAGGTGCGAGATAGAAAGGGAGTTGAAAATCAAGTTGCTGATCACTTGTCATGGCTGGAAAATCGAGACCATATTATAGATGATTTCTTGAGTATTAAGGAAGAGTTTCCTGATGAGAAGTTTTTTTCATTACATACACGATGTGTGAGATAATGCTGACACATTTGAGGCTTTTAACTAAGAATAATTATAAAGTCTTAAGCAACTTTTGTTGTTTTTTATTATTTTATGTTTGGTTTTGCAGTAGAAGCTAATATGATAGAGAATTAACAATAATGGAAGCATAGGAGTTGAAATCAAAAGGAAATAGAGGCAAATTATGGTTAAAGATATTTGGGATAAGTCGTCAACCTTGTGATAAATTATCAAAGTCATCGTCAATAGTAAATAGAGAATTATCCTAAGTTGAAAGATCTGACGACATTTTATGATAAGTCATCAAGGGTCTGATAAGCTGTCAAGAATGTCATAAGCCTGAGGTTGCACAGGAGAACTGAAGCAGAGTTTTGACGGTATTTTGTTATAGGCCATCACGAGCTGATAGGTTTTCAAGTTTGTCGTAAACCTTAACTAGGAATAGCCAAAGCTGAAGAAGGAGCTAAAGACATTTGTGATAAGTCGTCAGCCTCCTAATAGGCTATCACAAATGTCATAACCTAATCCGAGGGATTTCTGAATTCTATTATTTTGTTTCCATAATCAGGGTGAACTATTTAAAGCTTTATTTTAGGGTTTTTTGGGGAGATCCGCACATTGAGTTTTGACAATACTTTTTGATATTTTTCTCTCTCTAATTTCTTGGCTTGAAAAAGTAAACACTTTGAAGAGATTATTATCATTATTTTGGAATTTTCCTTTATGATCTAATCTGCCATTCACTAGTTATTATTATTCTTTTGGCATGTTTAACCTTCCAAAAATAAATACAACTTGTTGTTTTGATTTTAGCATTATTAGTGGATAAATTCCTTTAACTTGAATCATGGGATCTAGGGTTAGGTCTTGATAAGGTGCTAACTGTTCAAGATTTAAAGGTGGTAGGATTTCTTGATAATTTTGAGGTTTTAATTAATGTCTATTGGTTGCAAACAATAGATAACACCTGCTTTGGTTTTTTAAGAAAGAAATCAAATATACTTGTAAGTGAGTTACCGACAGGGACTTGGAAATACTCCATTTAATAATCAGTGCAGCAACAATGATCGTTAACCTGAGGTAAAATCTGGGCAGTGAATATAAATTCCCTAAGCCCGAGAAGATTAGTTAATTAAATGCTTAAGTAGGTCGAGAGACATTTAAGCATAACATCGATAAAGATCACTTTTTTTCCTACCTACCATGAGAATCTTGAACCACCGTTAGCATCTGTCAAGTACCGAAAGCCCTAGTGAACATAATTCTAGTTTTTTAGAAACTCTTGATTATGAACACTGATTAAAGCAACCGACAATTACTTGTTAAACTAAAAACCCCCCATTTCTGGGAACATCCAACTATCAGTTAATTGATTTGCAAACAACTTACATTCACATCATATTCTAACTAGGATTCGACCCTAACCTAGTTGGGATTTATATTGACAATGATCGCTTACATTCTCATTGAGAGGTGTAGTTTGAGCATTATAAAAAATAGCACCGTTGTTGGGGAATACGGTTGTAAACTGAAGCTTGTGTTCACAAATTGACTGTTAGTTAAGTTTCTTAGTTTTATGTTTATTCATTGTTTTTGTTTATTTACAGGATATTTATAGTGTATTCCAAGAACTAGAAGTTTCGGTGAGCAAATATTACTACCTAATCTGAAAATGCAACGAATTGGAAGAATGGCAGAACAGAAAGAGGCTGACAAACTGGTATCCTTAGCTTGACCTCAGGTGAATGTGAAAAATGTTGGGCAGCAAGCACGAAATCCAAACCCTGAGAAAGAAGATTTGGGAGATGATGAGTTGCTAGATCCTTGTAACCTAACCCATGCAGAGCAGATAGCTGCACCAGTACAGCGTAATATTAACAGGAATCGTCCTTTTCGATAAAGACAAGAGTACCAACCGATACAGTATGATCTTAATGATGATGATGATGGCATGGATGGGGTAGGTACAACGGGTGAAATCATTCCTCCATCGTTGGCACCAGGGGCCAAGTTCAACATTACAAATACTATGATCCAACTCCTTAATCTAAAGGGGTTGTTTGGTCTCCTTCCTGGGGATAACCCAAACCTGCATCTGGTGATATTTATCACCATCTATAAATCTTTTGATAATCCAGGAGTGGGCCAAAATACTATCTAGTTGAGATTGTTCCCGTTGTCTCTATCTGGGGAGGCAACTTTGTGGCTGAATGAGCTAACGCCCGATTCTATAACCAACTGAAGATAGTTGAAAGAAGCTTACCTAGAAAGGTTATTTCCGCCTTCTAGAAGGGTACAATTGAGGGCCGAGATTAGCAACTTTAGGCAGCTCCCAATTGAAGCCTTACATGAAACATGGGAAAGATTCAAGAAGAAGCTAACATAGTGTCCAAACAACAACATGATAGACAAACACTTGATGGAAACTTTGTACATGGCTCTTAAATCTGTTACGAAGCCAATTGTAGATAATGTTGTTGGTGGTTCATTTGTTGATCTTACATTCGTAGAGGCGTCAGAGATGCTGGACCGAATGACCAAACAGAGTCGGGCATGGAATACCAAAACTCTGTGGTAGCTAGCCCCATCGATTTTATGGGCATTACTGTGGAACAATGCAGAAGAGAAGAGGAGCGTGACCAATACATGGCTTATCTTAAAATACAAATGAACTTGCCGACGAAGCACTTACTATTTGGCAATGTTGAAAAGGTGAAAGCTCTAAGATCTCAGGATAGAAGTGATGCTGATGCATATGAAGAGGCAAACTATGTTAATAATCAGTAGGGTTTCCAAGATAATAGCCAATGGAATCAAGGTCAGATATTTTATGATAAGCCTAGTTATAAATATAGGTAGCAAGAAAATTGGAGAAATAACAATTACAGGATCGGGCAATATGTTTCTCTTGGAAATTGTGAGGCTGCTTCAACAAGTTCTAAAAGTATGTCCATGGAGGACATGATGGCTTAGTTGTTTAAGTAAGTGGAGGCAACCAACTATGGTGTGACCACTATGAAGACTGATCTGACATCCATTAGTCAGTTGGTGCACTCACACTCTAATTAAACTATTGGAGCAGCAGATGAGATGACTTTTTGCAGCATTCAACCAGAGAGAGAGTGGAATGTTACCGAGTGATCTGGTCCAAAATCTACAGAATTATGGCTCATGCATGGCTATTACCACTAGGAGTGGTAAGATATTACTTGGCCCTTCTGTGAGTAAACCTGTTGTTGATGAGATAGTTGTTGATGAACTGGAAAAAGGTGATCAAGTGGAGTTTGAAAAGATGGACAATTTTGATGATGCTCCAACAAAAGATAAATAAAAGGAGAAGGAGGTAGTGCTAAAAACTATCCCAAGACCACCACATCCTTTTCCTTAACGATTGAAGAAGAAAATGGACGAGGTAAAATTCAGTAAATTCATGGCAATGCTCAAGCAATTGATAATAAATGTGCCTTTAGTTGAGGTACTTGAGCAAATGCCAAGATATACGAAAAGAGTGGTGAGCTAGGAATTGAAGGGTAATCTTCATCATTGTAGTGCTATTTCTACAAAGACCTTGGTGCAGAAGAAACCAGACCACATCACATTCACTATTCCCTGCACAATTGGGACTATGGAATTTTCTAAGGCATTATGTGATCTAGGAGCTAACATAAATTTGATACCACTAGCTGTTTATAGAAAGTTGGGTCTGGTAAATCCCACACCCACTAGCATGCAACTTGTGACGGTATCTAGGTCAGTAAAGTGACCTGTTGGCATTTAGTATGATGTGTTGGTGAAGGTGTCCAACTTTATATTCCCTACAGACTTCGTCATTCTGGATTGTAAGGTGGACTTAGAGGTTCCCATAATCTTGGGTTGACCTTTCCTCGTAACAAGAAGTGTGTTGATTGATTTAAGAGCAAATGAGCTCTTATTCTAAATGAATAATGTAGTGGCATGGTTTGATGTGTGTAAATCAATGAATTAGCATAAATAAATGAGAGTGTTCTAAATATTTGATTTGTATTATGAGGAAGAACAGGAGATGCCAATAGCTGAGCAACTTGTTGTCGAACCTTTGGCCGCGGTTATGATAAATTTTGATAGTGAAGGCATCAGGGAGCATGAAGAGACTATTTGTGCTTTGGAAAGAAGAGGTTCATAGCCTTATGCTCCTCAAAAGCTAGACCTTGACCTTGCTAATCTACAAATACCACCAGCTAAGCCATCTATTGAGGAGCCAATAGTGTTGGAATTGAAAGAACTACCTAGGCACTTACGGTACATGTTTTTGGGTAATGGTGTTGGAATTGAAACAACTACCTAGGCACTTATGGTACATGTTTTTGGGCAATGGAAATACGCTAACTATTATTATTGTGGGTGATTAGGATGAGCAGTAAGTAAACGCACTTATTTCAGTACTTCAGAGTCACAAGAGAGATATAGGATGAACCATCACAGATATTATTAGGATTCCCCCTGGCATCTGCGCGTATAAAATTCAATTGAGGAAGACTATATTCCAACCATAGAGCATCAATGCCATCTTTACCCACCAATGCAAGAGGTGGTTAAGAAGGATATTATTAAGTGGTTGGATGCAGGAGTGTTTTACCCTATTTTTGACAGCGAATAGGTGAGCACAATTTAATGCGTGCTTAAAAAAGAGGGCATGACTATGGTTGCAAATGAAAGGAATGAGTTGATTCCACTTAGGCCTGTCACTTGATAGAGAGTTTGCATGTACTACCATAAGCTGAATTCATGAACTCTGAAATATCACTTCTCGATGCCCTTTATGGACCAAATGCTTGATCAATTGGCTGGAAGGAGGTGGTATTATTTTTTGAATGGTTATTCTGGAGACAACCAAATCTATATTGCTCTTGAAGATTAGGAAAAGATGACATTCACATGCCCATATGGCTCCTTTGTATTTAAGAGGATTTTGTTTGGGCTATGCAATGCACCAGCTACTTTTCAATGGTGTATGATGTCTATCTTCTCTGATATGATGGAAGACACCATAAAGGTATTCATGGATGATTTCTCTATTATGGGAGAGTCATTTTAGATATGTTTGGTGAACCTTAGTATAGCCTTGCAACGATGTGTTGAATTCAATTTGGTGCTTAACTAGGAAAAATGCCATTTTATGGTAAAGGAGGGCATAGTTCTCGGCTACAAAATTTTAGAAAAAGGGATAGAAGTTGATCAAAAAAAAGTGGAAGTTATTGAGAAACTGGCACCTCCCATTTCAGTTAAGGGAGTACATAGTATTATTGGAGATGCTGGCTTTTATCGGAGGTTTATAAAAGACTTCTCGAAGGTTGCAAGTCCACTTTGCAAACTTTCGGAGAAAGAAGCAAAGTTTTCCTTTGATGATAATTGCTTGAAGGAATTTGAATGCCTTTAAAAAAAACTGGTTGAGGCACCTATTATTGTTGCACCAGATTAGTTAAAACCATTTGAGATCATGTGTGATGCAAGCGGTGTTACCCTTTGAGCTGTATTGGGACAAAAGAGGGACAAACTATTTCATCTGATATATTATACCAGCAAAGCACTAAATGGAGCGCAAAAGAATTACACTGTCACTGAGCAGGAACTTCTGGTTATAGTGTATGCTTTTGAGAAGTTCAAGACTTATCTATTTTGCACCAAAGTGTTGGTCCACACCGACCATACATCCTTAAGGTACTTGATGGCAAAGAAGGATACAAAACCAAGACTGATTAGATGGGTGTTGCTGCTACAAAAATTTTACTTTGAGGTCAAAGATCGAAAAGGTTATGAAAACCAAGTTCCAGATCATTTGTCAAGAATGGAAGGTAAGCAGGTAATTAGTGATGAAATGAAAATAAATGATGCATTCTCTAATAAGTATATCTTGGCGGATGACGTGGAACAATTGCCTTGGTATGCTGATTATGAAAATTATGTTGTGAGTGAGGTCATCCCAGAAAATATTTCTTTCCATCAAAGAAACAAAATCCTGCATGATGTGACACATTACTTCTGGGATGAGCCATATCTTTTTTGGTGATGTGCAGACAATATTATAAGGAGATGCATATTGGAAGTGGATTATTGTGCATATTGGAAGCATGTCATCCTTCCCCGGTTAGAGGTCACCATGAAGGTGACCGAACGTCTTGGAAGGTGTTGCAAAGTGGTTACTATTGGCCAACATTTTTCAAGGATGCCCATGAGTTTGTGCTGAAATGTGACCAATGTCAGAGGGAAGGGTCAATATCCAAAAGGCATGAGATGCCTTTGACTAAGATACTTGAAATGGAATTATTTGATATATGAGACATCGATTTCATGGGCCCTTTTGTAAGCTCGTATGGGATGAAGTATATTTTAGTTATCGTTGACTATGTATTGAAATGGGTTAAAGTTATTGCCTTGTCTGATACTGAAGGAAAGAGACTTATTGCTTTTCTCAAAAAGAATATCTTCTCTGGCTTTGGAGTACCACACACTATTATAAATGATGGAGGATCTCATTTTCGGAACAAATTATTTCGCGCAGCTTTAGCAAAATATGGAGTAAAACAACATAGGGTAGCTACTCCATATCACCCACAAACTAGTGGGCAAGTGAAAGTATCAAATCGAGAGATTAAAGCTATCCTAGCCAAAATGGTGAATGCTAGTCGAAAAGATTGGTCTCGAAAGATCAATGATGCCTTGTGGGCATATCACATTACATTCAAGACACCCATTGCCATGTCACCATTTAAGTTGGTCTATGGATTAGCTTACCACCTACCAATAGAGCTGGAGCACAAGGCCTTATGTGTACTCAAAAGGCTAAATTTGAGTTGGAAGGAGGCAACAGAGCTGAGACTGGAACAACTGAATGGGATGGATGAACTCTGTCTTAGGGCATATGAACGAGTGGATCTATATAAATAAAAGATAAAAAAGTACCATAATTGAAAGATAGAGAAAAGAGATTTCCAAAAGGGTGACTTGGTGCTTCTGTTCAATTCAAGACTTAAACTATTCCAAGGCAAGCTTAAATCCAAGTGGTCAAGCCTATTTAGAGTTAGTCAAGTCTACTAATCTAGAGTAGTAGAACTTGAAAATGAAGACGGCAGCACCTTCAAGGTAAATGGACAACGAGTCAAGCTTTACATTAGTCTGAAAGAATCGATAAAAAGTATCACTACTATATGTCTCGATGAATTTTGATGTAATCGAGATACCTAAATCATACCGCGATGTTAAATCAGGTGTTGCATAGGAGGCAACCCATGACCCCCGATATTGATCCATTCCAGGTATACTCTAACCCTTAGTTCAGATTTTCTTTGATTTTATGTTAAGGGCGTAAAGTAAATTATTATTGTAAAATTTTATAGCTAATTAGGAGAAATACTTGTACTTAAGCTAGTTAAATTGTTTTGTGATTTTTGTACACCTCTTCAAATGGTCTACGCTTTTAACTATGTGATTTCCATTCAAATGTGACCAATGTGCATCTTTGTATGGCATTAGTTCTAGTAACATAATAATCATTGCTAAATAGTGGCATGAACTGAATGAGTCGTAGCTTGTGATACATGTGTGTGGTATGTGGATGTGAGCAACTACTTAGTTCTCTTTGTATGCTGAAGCAAGAACTTGACCGATTAGTCTTACCTAGGTTGAAGGATAGGGATTAGGAAAGGATCATAGGCCGTTTTGATTTTATCTCACTTTAAGCCTAAATGACCATCCCTATGTGTATAATATCCCTTGATCCCTGTTTTAAGCCTAATTAGACTATTTTTTTGTATGACACATGTCACCTTCCCATTTAAATCACAATGAATCTACTTTGGCCCTGGTCCTCGTTGGTCACTGTGTACCTTGACTTAGGAAAATGGCCTAAATTGAGGGTGGCTATCATAGGGGTGCGTGATATAGAATGAGTGTGAAGAAAGGTAGCATAAAAGAAAATAATAAAAAGATTGGTACTGAGGAAAAGAGAAAGAGAAAGAAAAATTGTGAAAAAGATTAAGTAATTAAGAAAAGACTACACCCATCCTAAATAACTGTGATCAAGAAAGGAGAAAAGCGAAAAAGGCTAATGAGTGAAACCCCAAAAAGCTATTGTAGTGTCAAGGAGGCTTAGTTACTTTAAATACCATCGAGTATTATACCATCCTCTATCCTACATTATAAGCCAAACAGAAGTCCTATAGTGATCCTAACTGACCTATCTGAAGATCTGGGTAATGAATAAAAAGGCAAGCCTATGATACTTGGAATACACTGATTTGAACTTCGTTCTGAGAGTGACTGTTTGATCATCCCTATGGTTATATATATAATTCCTAATATGAGATAAGGGGGTTGTCTTTGCTGTGAGGGAGCACTGGTTACATTGCTAATTATTGACTTATTTAGGTACTGTAATAATGGTCTATGCATGGTTGTTATAACTAAATTGATATTGTATCTTGATTCTTATGTGTTGCATTGGTGTTCTTCAGTATTTTTTAATTGAGTGACCTTGGAGATGGTGAATGTGTTTTAGATAATATGGATGATTGACTGCCAAATGTGCCTTGTATTCTCTTAGTTGTGTTGAGTTTCTTGAGGACAAGCACTTGTTTTATGTTGAGGGTGTTGAAGTGTGAGCTAATGCTAACACATTTGAGGGTTTTAACTAAGAATTATAGCAAAGTCTTAAGCAACCTTTGTTGTTTTTTATTGTTTTGTGCTTGGTCTTACAGTAGAAGCTAATATGATAGAGAACCAACAAGAATGGAAATAAATAAGTTGGAATCAAAAGGAAATAGAGGAAAAGTATGGCTGATGACATTTGTGATAAGTTGTCAGCCCTATGATAAGTTATCAAAGTCATCGTCAGTAGTAAACAGAGAATTGGCCTAAGTCGAAAGATGTGACAACATTTTATGATAAGTCTTCAAGGGTTTGATAAGCTGTCAAGAATTTTGTTAGCTTGAGAAAGCATAGGAGAACTAAATCAGAGCTTTGACGACATTTTGTGATAGGCCACCACGAAGCTGATAAGTTGTTAAGTTTGTCGTCAGCCTTAAACAGGACTAACCAAAGCTGAAGAAGGAGCTGGCGACATTTATGATAAGTCGTCAGCCTCCTGATAGGCTATCAGAAATGTGGTCACCTAACTCGAGGGACTTTTGAATTCTATTATTTTGTTTCCATAATTAGGGTGAACTATTTAAAGCTTTGTTTTAGGATTTTCTGGGGAGATACGCACATTGAGTTTTGATAATACTTTTTGGTATTTTTCTCTCTCTAATTTCTTGTCTTAAAAAAGAAAATACTTTGAAGATATTATTATCACTATTCTGGGATTTTCCTTTGTGATCTAATCTGCTATTCACTAGTTATTCTTCTTCTAGTGGTACGTTTAACCTTCAAAGCATGAATACAACTCGTTGTTTTGATTTTAGCATTATGAGTGGCTAAATTTCTTTAACCTGAGTTATGGGATCTAGCATTAGGTCTTGATAAGGTGCTAAGTGTTCAAGAATCAAAAGGTGGTAGGATTTCATGATAATTCTAAGGTTTTAATTAACGTCTATTGGTTGCAAATAATAGATTACACCTACTTTGGTTTTCTTAAGAAAGAAATCAAATATACTGGGAAGTGAGTTATCGATAGGGACTTGGAAATACTTCGTTTAATAATCAGCGTTGTAACAAGGTTGGTTAACCTGAGGTAAAATCTGGTTGTGAATATAAATTCCCTAAGTTCGAGAGGATTAGGTAATTAAATGCTTAAGTAGGTTGAGAGACATTTAATCATAACATCGATAAAGATAATTTGTTGTCCTACCTACCGCAAGATCTTGAACCACCATTAGCATTTGTCAAGTACCGAGAGCCCTAGTGAACATAATTCTAATTTTTCAGAAACTCTTGATTACGAACACTAATTAAAGAAACCAAAAATTACTTGTTAAACTAGAAACCTCCCATTTATGGGAACATCTAACTATCTGTTGATTGATTTTCAAACGACTTACATCCATACCATATTCCCTGTGGGATTCGACCCCAACCTAGTTGGGTTTTATATTAACAACGATCGCTTACATTCTTATTGAGAGGTGTAGTTTGATCGTTATCAATACAGTTGAGTTCCCATAGTATGCTGACATTGTGAGCTTTATAGGTTATGAGGGTAGACATCATAGGGGTGAGAGAACTGCGAGAAAAGTGCTGCAATCAAGTTTTTTTTCAGCCTTCGTTTTTTAGAGATACAATGTCTTTCATAAAGAATTGTAATCAATTTCAAAGGTTGGGTACCATATCTAGGCATCATGAGGTGCCTTTCAATAATATTTTAGAAGTTGAAGTATTTGATGTTTGGGGGATCAATTTCATGGGTCCATTCCCACCAACAAATGGTAATTTGTATATTTTAGTAGCATATGACTATGTCTCTAAGTGGGTGGAAGCTATGGAGAGTTCAACCAATGATGCAAGAGTGGTGTAGAATTTTATGAAGAAAAATATATTTTCAAAATTTGGGGCACCAATAGCAATAATTAGTGATAGAGGTACGTATTTCATTAACACTTGGTTCAAGAATCTTCTTACTAAATATGGTTTTAGGCATAACGTTTCCACTGCATACCATCCCCAAACTAGTGGATAGGTTAAAGTGTCAAATCAGGTGATTAAGTAAATACTTTAAAAGATAGTGTATGGGCAGAGAAAAGATTAGGCAGAGAAGCTAGATGATGCAGTTTGGGCCTATCAAACAGCGTACAAGATGCCCATTGGGACGTCTCCATATTGCTTGGTCTATGGTAAGGCGTGTCATCTTCCTGTAGAGTTGGAACACCAAGCACAATGGGCATTGAAGAAGCTAAACTTTGAGATGACTGTCGCGGGGAAAAGAAGGTTATTGCAACTGAATGAGCTTGATGAGTTTAGACTCCATGCCTACGAAATGCCAAGCTATACAAAGAGAATAGCAAAATATGGAATGACAAGCAAATTCAAGATAGGGTATTTGAACTCGAACAACTTGTATTGTTTTTCAATTCATAGCTTAAGTTGTTTCTGGGTAAATTACGATTGAAATGGTCTGGACCTTTTGAGGTGGTACGTACTACACCTCATAGAGTTGTAGAATTGTGGAATAATGAGAAGACAGAGAAGTTCCTTGTAAATGGACAACATGTAAAGCACTATTGGGCGGATCATCTGAATAAGCATAAGAAATCTATCACTTTTGCTGATGAGTGATGCTGAGCGGTGTCGTGCCACAACGTAAAATAAGGCGCTATGTGGGAGTCAACCCACAGTTGTATTGTAATAAGTAGTTTAACTTTTAGCTTGTAAAATCAAAATGAAAATAAAAATATAAAAAGATAAGTCATGTCACAACCAAAACTAAGGTGCTGGTGGGAGACAACCCACTTTTACATACAATATTTGTTATTTTTGATTGAGATTACAGGGATTTGCAAAGTGAAGATAAGAAATTAGCACATATAAATAGAGCAATCAGGTTTGCAAAAAATAATGTGTGTAAGTGGGAAGTCTTCTCAGGTAAGAAAATAGTTGGAAAATATATAAGGAAGTCTGATTTGGAAGAATAACACGATGTGGAACTGGATAAATTGACAATTGTCAAATTCCAGTCAGGATTTGTGATTTCCATTGCAATGCGGAGAAGGGTGAATTGACAATTGTCAAATTCCAGTACCTTGGCAGAATCACACCGCAGTATTTATGGATTATAGCTCAGTATGCATATATTGTCTTGCAATATTTGTGAATTCTTGATCTATTTTTCATAATTTTGTGTTGTTAAGCTAATAGAAACTAAATCTTCAGTTGTTACTTTGAGAATTTTTTACCGAGTACATGTTGAGAAGTGTGGGAATATAAGGGCGTGGTAGCTAGATGTGCTAAGCAATAAGAGTTAGAAAGAAAGTGTAAATTTTATTTCGGAAAAAATCGTGTTGATTATGCTTTTTGTTTCCACTGTGCATATACCCTCCCTATTTGATATTAGTTGATTTAGTTGAATTCTATAAAAATACTCCTTTGATGGTTAATACTATAGAAAAATAATCTTGTTTATAGTCTCTTACTGAGAAATCAGATTGGAATAGCTAAGATGGTGTTGTATGCTGAGAAAATATCTAAGATTGAGGTGTCATGAAGTATAATATGATGTCTTTAAATAAGATAATAAGGTCAACAAGGGGAAGTCTGAGTATCCTTGAATTTGAAGCATGTGTTCTAGCCAACAACTAAATGTGGGGTGAAAATTTACCTGTATTGCACATTCATTTTTAGCTAGTCGAACATACTCTACTATTTGTTGCATCTGCTGTGTTACAAAAATTATGGAACCATAACCAGCCAAAGGCAGGTCAAAGGTAGGCATTTTTGCACCTACAAAAAAAGAGAGCAGACCATCTGAAAGTCAACTAACAAGCGCACCCAGGGCTCCACCACTTCAGTGGGGGTAGGTTCGCAAATTTGGGTTCAAAGCTGTAAACAAGGATGGGAAGCAGTGGTATTCCAAGAATACGGATGCAAAGTATATCCCAAAGGTGTATATTTATCGTACCAGTCTCATGAGATAATGTCCGTCAATAGTAAGAAGAATTGAGGCAATAAACATGAATTTCATTTTCCATTAGCCTACTGAGTGCAATTTGCACTTTGTTCGAGAAATTTATGCAAATTGGGACCCCAGTCACCCTGGTAATCTGTTGAAGGTTCTCGAGAAAGTAATTTGTTTCACTGTTGTTGATATTAATGAATTGTTGGGTATAACAAAGACAAACCCAAATGTTTTGAAGTAGTTTATTATTTCTCCCCCATATGCACATATCAGACATTTGTTGTGTGGTCAGCATTATTCAACTTGTTGGACTCGACATTGAGTCACTAGCTTACACGCATCCTTCCCTTATGTTTAGATAAATAAGGAAGACAGGATATGGGGTCGCCTTACCTATTCTTACTAGGTGCAAGGAAAACATATGACAGAGGTTAATAGGGATAGGGTATATTTGATCTACGCCCTAATGTGTGCTGATATTGATATTAATGTGGGGCATGTGATATTTTTGAGATGAAGAAGGCAAGCAGGACGCAGTTTTTGTTTTAGAGGATTATTCACCAGATTTTTGCTAAGTCATAGGGTCAATGAAGAATAGTTCGACTATAAGCTCGAGGTTATTACTCACCCCGTTGATATCACTACCGCTAGGAGCGCATCTGGGGAACATAGACCCATTTTGACCATGACTGAGTGACAAACCCGAGCTTATGAGATTTTGACTAGGATGTATGGCCTTCAGATATTGTAGTTGAGTATTAGAGGTAGACCAGCTACACCAGTAGATCTCCATGCTATAGATCTCTATTATCTACTTGGGCACCATGCTAGGATTATATTGAAGATTAGCCCGGATTTGGTTGAGCGGGTTGATAATGATATACAAACTGATGAAGAGCACAGGTACGGGGATTCAAACTTTGAGTCGGAAGAAGAGGACCCGTCTGATGATGATGGAGCAAATGATAATAGTGATGATGAGGAAATGATTACCATAGTTCATTTGAGTCACCAGGGAGTATACTGCCACCCTACCGTAGGCTTATTTTGAAGCATTGGGACAGTGCTTTATTTAAGTGGGGGGAGTTAAGTTTGTATTCTTCTTTATCTCCATTCTTTTATTATGGCTGAACAATTCTTTTTATTTTCTGTTTTAGTGGTTTTGCAAGTACTAGCTATTCGAAACACTGGTCTGTAATAGTTAGTAATTTTGTGGATTGTAATTTTCCCTCTTTGACATTTATTACATGTTTCCTTTAGTTCAAAGTATGATTTTATTGTTATTTTCTCCCTCATTGGCAAGTTTTAATTTCAAGTATTTATTTTTGCCCTCTGTGGAAATTAGGAATTAATAGTCATATTTACTAGCCATCCCCTATGATAGATGTATGACGACCGTCTTAAGGGGAATGGTCATAGAAAGTAAAGAATAAATTAGAACCAAATTACTATCTTAGAAGAGTGTGTGGAATGGGTCATATTTGTAATAATGTGAATTAAATTTAGTTTAAATGAGCATAAGAGTCTTGATTTGAGTACAAATGATTTTATCTTGATAAGTGAAATTTGATGTGTTGCCTTAATTCTGAATTCAATATTAGGGGCCTTAAGGACACGGTTAGATTCCGTGCATACACTGTGAGTGGGAGGATTTGTGTATATTCTACATGAATAGAGATGACTAGAACTTTCCCAGTGTGTTTATAAAGCAAAATAAAAGGTGTTGGGTATAGGAAGTTATGTAGGCATTTCTTTGACAGCCGTGTTTCTAGCCTAATTAGACCTAAGTTGGTACATAGTCTTAGTCATCCCCATTGATCCTTTAGCCTTTTTCTTTGGTAGCCTATTAAGTAACCCTATCCTTTCTTTGATAAATCTTAATTTTATCCAAATAAGCTCCTAAGCATTTTAATATAAAATTAATAGGAGATTAAGAGCTTAAAAGAGAAGAAAGAAAAGGTGAAATTGAAGCCCCTAAGTAGTAGTTATTGACTGTTAAAAATTATGGGTGAAATTTTGAGTTAGTAAACAGAAATGCTACAATGAACCTATTTTGGCCCTGGTCCATTTGGACAATATGCACCTTAACTCAGGCTAATTGCTTAAGTTAAGGGTGACTGTAATAGGGGTGTGTAGTATACCTATAAAAAATTTATTGGTGTGAAAAAAAAAAGTATGTTGGAAACAATAATACTCACAACCTGGTTTGACTAAATAAGCTAATTGGAAGAGGAGTCAAAAAAAAAGAATTAATAGGGAGATAATATAAGTAAATTGGTATTGAGGAATCGATTTAATTGAGAGCTTTTATACTAAAGCACTTAAGAGCAATAGTCACTATTTTCCAAATAGTACCTAACTGTCCCTTAGCCATCATTACAACCTGAAAAGACCTAATTGATCCTTCACATCAACATCTGACTATTAGTGGAGTAGGACACTAAGGGCAAGCTTATGGTTCATTCACTAGCATGTATGATTTCTTTGCTGAGAGTGAGCTATTTGATTTTCATATTCCCCGATTTTTGCAGAGATATCATTGTGAGTTAATGTGGGGAAGTTTTCTTTAAGTAAGGATACAGACGGATGATAATCGTATTACTTATTGTGTTCTTTGATTGAGTTCGCCAACAAGTTCGAAATTCATTATTAACATAGAAAGAATTTTGACAAACTTTTTCTATATTTCTAAAATTGTTTCATATGCTTATGTAAGTATACAATATTGTAATGTGTAATTACTCATTTTAACATAACTTGTAGAATATGGTGTAAAGACGAAGTGAGGATGCTTTTGAATAAAATTGTTCAAGGACGAACATGGTTTTAATTGTGGGGTGGTGATCTTGGGCATATTTATATGCTAAAAGCACCAATATGCACCCAGATTTAGACTTGCTTTGGGAACTTTTGTATGAATTCTTAAGTATATTTTAGCTTTAATTAAGTTTTGTGCCTGGTGGATATGATTAGTACTTTCAGGCTAAAAATCATTAAGAATTGAAACCATTTGGACACAATGATATGGAAGTATTGAAGGAACACAAGTTAGTGGAGGAAAGCTCAAAAAAGGAAAGATGGAAAGTGTGAATTCTTATTTGAACATACTCCGCTTCGCGGTGAGGCTTAAATTCTCACTTGGCACTTTCCAGTAAAGGTTTACGAAACCACCGCATCACGGGACAGTCTAAATTTATTAATTGGTGTGACCTGGAAGTTTACCGTATCGCGGAGGAAGGATACTTCACAATTGTTCATTTCACAAAATTCACGGAATAATTGATTTCTACGATTACTTATATTTTAATGGGAAATAGAATTTGAATGCATGGCGTGACACACCGTGTGGTAATTTGTCAAAACTTTTAAGTATTTTGGCCCTGCTATAAAAGGAAAAAGATAGGAAAATTTTGGGCACTTTTAGCAAGGGAAGCTGCGGCGGAAAAGCAAAAAATTTCTCTCTTTTAGGGTTCTTAGACATTCTTTTCAATTTCTTTACTTCAAGACTTGTTTTGGGTATGATTAATTACTTATTTTGGATGATGAATTCAAACATGAGTAGCTAAACACCCTATTTCTGGCGTTGAGGCTAAGAATATGATTACTCTTATATATTCTTATTCATAGTTTCTTTTTGGATTATCATCTAGGTTGTTCTTAATTTTTTGATCTTACTATTTTAATAATTGTCCACCATTAGCATAAATCGCTATTTCTATCTGCATCTGGGAGGAGAATTGTATGATAGAACAAAGAAATTAGGGAGCAAGGTTCTTATTCTTTTATGAAATAAGAGATTTGAATTAGCATCTAGGATAGAGATATACCTAGAAGCCTTGATTGGTTCACTTTCAATAAGACAACTTCATAAATCTAGAAGAATTGTTGTATCTCTGTGGGAGTTGTAGCTATAACATTCAATAGATAAAAGATTTGAGGTCGGGAGACCAAGATCGTGGTATAAACCTTGCAAATAATCAACCTGATAACCAATTAGACTTATATAAGAATAGAGAATTATATGAATGTTCGAAAGAGCTCAACCCTGGAATCATCATCTTTATTGATTACAACCGTTGCTTGCTTTGATCTAGTCATCACAAGTTATTTCTAGTTTAATAATCTCAATTTTTATTTGTATAATCAAAATCATCTTGATACTTTAAAGCACTTAATACCCAATTGTCTTAAACTAAATGTTGATTAAATTTCTAGTTTATTAATCCTCGTGGGAACGATATCTGACTTTCCAAGTCTTTATACTACTTGTATGATCAAGTACACTTGCGTGTGCATAGAGACGCAAAAAATCCCTTATACACAAATGGACTATGATTCCATTCAAATTAGACATTCCAGACTAAATAGCACAGTCGAAATTTCAATCCATAGTTGTTTCGATGAAAAGTGGATATCACGGCCATTTGCCATTTTTCTTAACTTCTGACCTATAGATCAAAATGAGCTTGGGTGCCTCGAGATATAAACCAAGAATCCACCTAGACTAAAATCAACATTCTAGAGAAATTGAATAGTCAAAATTGGTATTCAAGGTCATTTGGCTAAAGTTTTTGCCTAGTAGCCAATTTCAACCATCAAAAACTTCAAAATAGGGAATTACCTCTAAAAATGAAAGGAGCTACCTGGTAACCAAACTGTCTGTTCCAACAAGTCATAAATAACTTAGGGAATCTAAGGAAAGCTATACACAATAAAAATGATTTGAAATATAGAAAATGACTAAAAGGGATATTATAATATCCACTAGTATAAGAACTTTCATCTGCAAAAGTAACCGATTAGTATTTATTTGACGCCTTGAACAGGTGAGGATACTATGTCTGCAACTCACTATCAATAACCCAAATTAGCTCCTCTATTGGGAGATGCATCTACTGAATCTTAACAATAGAAATCTCCCTAACTATAAAACCACCTAACATCACTATAAAAAATGAGAATTGGTCGTTGCACGCAAGTGAACTTCGCATCCAACTAGATTGAGTCCCATCAAAGAACATGAGATGGATTAAGAATGTATCATCGCAATATGGAAATATAGAAAATTGGATAAATTGAAGCAAAGTTGGGTGTTAAGGCTAACCTATAGGCCACCTCACCAACTATGCAAAGAATCTCAAAGGATCTAATATATCTAGGGCTGAGATTGCCTTTCCTCCCAAACCTCATTACCCGCTTCATGGGTGATACATAGAGAAACACCCTATCACCAACTCCAAATCTCAAGGAATAAAGTCTACGGTCTGCATAACCTTTTTCCCACTCTGAGCTACCCTCAACTTTTCCTGAATCACAATAAATCTATCTAGTGACTCCTAAAAAAATTCAGTACCAAGAGGACTAATCTCAAAAGTCTCAAACTATCCAATCAGTGAATGGAATCACCTAAAACATAAAATCTCAAAAGTAACCATCTTAATACTCAAATAGTAACTACTATTATATGTGAACTTTGCCAAGGCTAAGTGCTTCTCCCACTGAACTCCAGAATTCATAACATAGGCTCGGTGCATGTCGTCAAGAACCTAAATAGTCCACTCTGTCTGGCCATCGATCTGAGGATAAAGGTCATACTAAAAGGTAGAAGTGAACACTAAACCCTAACCGAAAATTATAGATATAGGTATCCCGTACAAATGGACATCTTACAAACATAGATTCAATCCAACCTCTCAGCACTAAAGGACATCTATATAGGAATAAAATGTGCCGACTTAGCCAAACGATCCCCAATGACCCAACTATGATTGGAACTATGAGAAGTATGAGGAAAACTACTAACAAAGTCTATATTAATTCTATCCCACTTCTATTATGGAATGGGCAATCTCTGAATCAATCCACTGGGTCATTGAAGCTCGGCCTTCACCTACTGACAACATAGGCACAGAGATATAAAGTCCACCACATCTCTATTTATGCCACTTTACCCATAATGTCGTCTCAAATATCTATACATCTTGGTTGTACCCGGGTGAATAAAATACTTAGATATACGACCCTCATGAAAAATCAATTGAATCAAGGATTCAACCCTCAAAACACAAATGCATCTATCAAATCTCAAGATACCCTCAGAATCTATGGTATCCCTCTTGGATTCACCACTCAAAACCTGATCAAGGATGATGAAAAGTCTTTTATCCTTAATCTGTTGATCCCAAATCTGCTCAAATAGTGAGGACCTTGCCTCAACATTACAAGAATACTCCTAGCATCTAAAATATCAAGTCGCACCATTAAATATGGTAAAAAATAAATACCCCATGCCAATAGCCACTGAGAAACTAAATATAAAACAAGCAAGCCATACTCACTGCCTTTTTACCCAAGGTGACTGCTATAAACTCTCATTTCTTGGATGATTTGAGATAGAGATGTCATAATCCTTAAGCGACTCCATCCATCTATGTTGCCTAACATTAAGCTTTCTCTGGGTCATAAGATGCTGAAGACTGCAATGATCTATGAAATCTCATAATGCATACCATTAAGGTAATGCCTCCAAATCTTAAGAGCAAAAGTTATTGCTGCCCACTCTAAATCATGAGTAGGGTTGATACTATCATACATCATAAACTGCCTAGAAGCATAAGCAATAGCACGACCCTGTTATATCAATAAACAACCAAAGAAACACCAAAAGTATCACAATACCCGATGAATCACTCACCCTCAATAGGAAAAGCCAAATAGAAGTCAAAGTAAGAAATTACTTAGAATTTCAAAGCATGATTCACACTCCTTGTACTATCGGAAAGGAACCTCTTTTTGAGTTAATATTATCATAGGTGATAAATAGTAGCAAAACCATCGACAAATCTATATAACTGGCTAAACTAATGAAGTTATGAACCTTAGTTAGAGATGTAGGCTTGGCCCAATCACGATAGCCTAAACTTTCATTGGGTATCCCTTAATCCTATCTGTACACACCATATACCCAAGTACTTTTACTGACTAAAGCAAAAACTCACACTTAGAGAACTTGAAAAAAACCAAATGATGAGCACAATCCTCAAATATTGCACATCCTCCTATCTACTCCTCAAATAAATAAGGATGTCGTTGATGATCACAATCATGAAGAAATCCAAAGAAGGCCTAAAAATTTGGTTCATCAAATCTATGAATGTGGATGGGGCATTAGTTAACCTAAAATACATAAATAAGAACTCATAATGATCAGAATGGGTCTTAAAGTCTCTCTTTGGGATATCCTCTGCTCGAATCCTTAACTGATGGTAACCAGACCTAAAATTAATCAATCCTCAAATATTACACATCCTCCTATCTACCCTAATCTTGTACTTAACCAAAAGAGGAGTAGTGGGTATGGCCTACTCCTAAATTGAAAATATGACTTATACTTCTATTAACCATCAAATAAGTTAATCATCTAAATTAATCATCATTTAAATTTAGTGTTCAAAATGACTGGATGAGTCATTACATTAGATACCAATTAAACAATTGTTCATCCCCGAATGACAAATGAGCAACAAGAAAAGAAAGTTAGGAATTACCTAAATAAGCAAAAAGATATGCATATTTGCTATAGATGTCTGCTTCGATCTCCCAAGTGGCCTTCTCAATAACTTGATTCTTCCACTGGATCACTACAGACGCAATCTCCTTAATCCTCAACTTACAGACATCTCAATCAAGAATAGCAGCAAGTTCCTATTTATAAGAGAGGTTTTCATCTAATAAGACCAAATCCCAATGAATTATATAGTTAATATCTTCATGAAACTTCTTTGGCATAGAAACATGAAATTTAGGGTGAACTCCTATCAAGATCGAAGGCAATTCCAAGCTATAACCCATTGGCCCCATACGCTAAAGGACCTCAAATAGCCAATATATCTAGGACTGAGCTTACTTCACTTCCTAAATTGCATGACACCCTTCATGGGTGAAATCTTGAGCAACACTTGCTCACCCTTCATAAAGTGTATATCTCTAAATTTTTTATTTGCATACTCTTTTTGCCTGCTTTAAGCAGCTCTAAGTTTCTCTTAAGTAAATCTAACCTTCTTCAATGAGTCCCTCAACAAATTAGTACTCCACGATCTCACATTAAAAGTATCAAAGCACGTAATATAAAATATACACCTCCTCCCATACAAAGCCTCAAACGGTGCCATATCGATACTCGAATGATAATTGTTATTATATGCAAACCCATCCAAAGGTAGAAACTAATCCCAAAGACCTATAAAATCCATCACACACACAAGAAGCATATCCTCTAACACCAAAATTGTTCGCTCGAACTGCCAATCAGCCTGACGGTAAAAAGTTATACTAACGTCCAACCCTATACCCAAATCCTCATACAACTTCTTCTAAATTATAGATGAAAATTGATTACCCCTATCAGAAATAATTTAAATTGGGACCCAAGCAATCGAACAATTTTCTTAAGATAAATCTTGGATAACTTTTTAACATTATAAGTCACCTGAACTGGAATAAAATGAGCAGACCTTGTCAACCTATGAATAATAACCCGTATAGAATCATATTTTCCAAAAGTCTTTGGGAGCCCAGTAATAAAATCAATAACTATATTCTCCTATTTCCATTCAGGATTGGGCATCCTCTTAAGAGTACCACCAGGCTTTTAATGCTCGTACTTTATCTGGTGACAACTATGGCATTTAGTAAAAAAATCAACTATACTACACTCCATCCAACCCCACAAGTAATGCTGCCTTAAATCACGATACATCTTGGTAGGTTTAAGATGTATGGAATACTTTGAACAATGAGTCTCATCTAGAATAGTAGGAATCAAATCATCAACACAAGGTACACAAAATTATCCCTTAATCCTCTACACACCACTACCAGCATGAATGGCATCCTTGGCCTCACCTTGTAAAACCTTATCACGAATCTTGCTTAACTTAGCAACCTAAAATTGTTTAGTCTTGATTTGATCAAAATATGTGGACCTTACCTCAATGCTGGCTAAAATTCACCTTTTCTCAACCACCTCAAGTCAAACAAACTTGTTAGCTAGAGTCTGAATCTCTCTAGCCAATGGATGCCTGCTAGCATTCAGATAATACAAATTACCCATACTTGTTGATTTCCTAGTCAATGCATCAATGACCACATTAGCCTTCCTCGAAAAGTAGAGAATGGTGATATCATAAATTTTAAGTAATTTCATCTATCGACATTGTCTCAAATTCAAATCTCTCTGTGTGAACACATACTATAAATTTTGGTGACTAGTGAACACTTCACAATGAGCCCCATACAAGTAATGCCTCCATATCTTAAGAGCAAAAACCATAACAGCTAACTCAGTATCATAAGTGGGATAATTATTCTCATTGGGTTTTAATTGCCTCGGAGCATAAGCAATAACATTCCTTTACTTCATCAACATAAAACCTAAACCAAAACGTGAGGTATCACGATAAATAATAAAATACTTACGCTATACCAGCAAACCAAGAATAGGAACGGTAGCCAACATCATTCTGAGTGAACTGTGTTACATGAGTAACAATCAAAGCAAACCCCTTTATGAATAGAGGTAATAACTTGCCAAGCCAACAAAGCAACGAACCTCCATCACTGAAGTAGGCCTAGCCTAGTTCTTAACTACTTTAATCTTCTAAGGGTCTACCATCACCCCTTCCTTCAAAGCTACATGCCCTAAAAAGGATACAGAAGTCAACCAGAACACACACTTAGAGAATTTTTTTTTGTAATAAATCATCTAGTCATTTTGAACACTAGATTTAAATGATGAGTAATTTAGATAATTAACTTATTTGGTGGTTAATAGAAGTATAACTGTTATTTTTAAATTAGGCGTGGGTCACAACACTACTCCTCTATTGGTTAAATGCAGGATTAGGGTACAAATTAATAAGGATTAGTAGTTTATTCATCAAACTCTAAGAAAAAGAAAAAAAGAGAAGGGATGGACTCTAAGAGAAATTTCAAACGGAAGAGCACTCTAGGTAACCAATTCTCCAAAATCTTATCTGCATAATAAAGTATTAATACGGTGAATAATTTTCTTATAGGGCACTATATTTAGAGGATAAACCATTGAAATTGATATTATTTTGTGTGAATTAGTAGAGAACGGAGTAGTGTGCAATCTTAACGATTTGAAATTGGGTTATCTAATAATATTATATAATTATATAATAAATTAGTAACCTGTAAGATGAGATATGAATTGGGGTGTTTAAATAAGGTTTATAATAATGATGTAAACATGTAAAACAGTGCATGTGTCCAATATATATATGTATATATATATATATATATATGTATGTATACAGTAATAATGTAGTATGTTTGGTGCTTATTACATAGGGTAAATATATATAGTAATGTTGTAGCATAACACGAATTAAAGGTACGTAGCATTTTGATGTTATCTTTTGGTGGAATTGACGAATAGAAAAGTATGTGGTGGGACAGTTAGTTGTTAAAGGTGAAATAATTAATTGTGATTGCAAATCACAATTGTTAAATGTGAGATAGTTAATTGTTTATGGTGAAATAATTGTAATCAATTAGTTGTTAATGCAAATCATTAAGATAATGATAGAATGGAGTCCTATGTTATGATTTCCAGAAACTTAAAAGTGGCGCATGCCACTGCTTCTAAGTTTCTTTTAAATTGATGTTCTCCGTATGATTATTAATTACCACTTTTCGAGAAATTAGATTCTTGACCTATATTTTTAAAGTGGTAATTTATAAAATAGGTGTCATTAGATTTGTCTTCTTATAGAAAAATCTAATGACACCTATGTATTTGGATAGATTTTGAACATTCTGAATTTGTGAGGACGGACAAGGAACTTGTGGACTACTGAAATTCAGATTGGTCGGTTTAGTTAGGTTATTATTTAATTTGGGTTTAGACTCGATATAATTGCATGTATTCTCCTAGATTAGATACTTGTTAATTGGTACTAAGACATGCTTTAAATTGTTGATGTTTGGATTGTTGATGTGTGAATAAATGATTAATGAAAGTTTACTTGATGAAATTGTCTTATGACTTTAAGTGTACTTGTAAACTTGGTACATTGTGTTTTATGCTGTGAGGTACAAATATGATTATGTTGGATTGGGTACCACATCGGTACCGATATGAATATATTAGATCGGGTACCACACCGGTATAGATATGTATATATTGGATTAGGTACCATGCCGGTATGGATATGTATACATTAGATCGGGTACCACACCGATAAGAATATGATTATTTTGGATTGTGTACCACACCGATACGGATAAGTATACATTGGTTTGGGTACCAATCCGATACGGATATGATTATGTTTTATCGGGTACCACACCGGTATGGATATATATATGTTGGATCAGGTACCACGCCGTTATAGATATATATATGTTGGATCTGGTACCACGCCGGTATGGTACAGGAACATAGATTGTTCCCTGCAGGTCATGACTATTTGGCAAAAAAAAAGTCCTATAGCATATGTGTACATATTTGTGTTGATTCTGTATATGTTTACAGTATGGTTGATACTCTTAAAAGTTATGTGGCTTATTTGTGACCACTATTGACCTATTATTACTTTACTGTTGATTCATTGAGAATTTTTTATGTGATGATGCCTGTCTACTTGTTATTTGGTTTATGTTTTGTACATGTTATTAAGATGAGTTAGCCGATGCCACCTACCAGTACATAATTCTTCGTACTGATAATACCCTGTACTCTTCTTTTGTTAAGTGCTGAAAGTATTTCAGAGGCTCAGACAAGACCTCAACTCTAGAATTTGATAGAAGGTCTTGATCCATAGGTACGCACTTTATCTCCAGGCTGCCATGGGACATCTTATTTGTTCTTGTCCATCTTTCGGGCAATGAAAATTTCTTGTTTACTTTATTTTTTGATATCTATTTAGACATGACTTTTGTTAGTAGTTCTTGTATGATGATTTTTGGGTCTTAGGAATTTCATTAAGTATTTTGTTTGATTTTCGCATAAATAAATGATTACTTTTGGATTATTGTTACTATGTTGATTTTATAATGATATCATCATAATATTGATTAAGTAATGGTTTGGTTTAGATGGTTCTCCAATAGAAAGATTAGTATGGTTGCCACGCATGTCCATTTGGGTCGTGAAAAAGTTTGTATCAGAGCCCTAGGTGCGTTGATCTCATCGTACAAGAACATGTCTAGTATAGTCTTGCAGAATAGTATAGAGATATCTGTACTTTTCTTTGAGAGGCCACGGAATAATAGGAAAATTTAATTTCTTCTTTCTTACGTGCAATTACTTGATTTCAATTAGTATCTGGTGATTTCAATTGGTATTGGACTTCTTTCACTCTTATTCTCATAGATGGTAAGAACTCAAAATAATGGGGTAGTAGGATGATGAGGCAGAAGATGGGGAACTGTGCCACCAAGGCTAAAGCTTAGGAAATAAGATAAGCTAGAGAAAGGCTAGTATCTCCTCTCCCACAAGAGGATTTGCTCGAGGTTGCAGAGTATGGAGCTATACCAGTACAGGATGAATTAGTGTCGGTTCATGATGGGGTTGAACCAGCTCAGACAGGTGCAACTACAATTTAGATGTATCTAACAATGATTCAGTAGGTTTTGAGTTTTCTGAGTGGTTTGGTAGGTTCAGGGACTATGTTTGCAGCACCTACAGTCCAACATAGGATACAACATACTACTTCTATATCCCCTCAAATGGAAGAAGTGTCAGGGGCAGATGTTTTTCCAAGCCATATAGTGGGTTTGGTGATGACCGAAGATTACCATAAGTTGTTCTATAAGTTTATCAATATAATGCCCCTATATTTTCATAGAATTGAGTCAGGAGATGCCTACAAGTTTATTATTGGTTATCATGACAGGCTACATAAGATGGGGTGGTTGGGAGGTACATATAGAACTGGTTACTTTCCAGTTCCAGATGAATGCTAAGATGTAGTAGAGGGCCTATGTTGAGTGTAGGGATACAACTTTTCCATCCTTGACTTGGATACCATTTTACTTAGTTTTTTGAGAAAAGTACGTGCCTCATACTTTGAAAGACAGAAAAAGGGATTGGTTTGCTAATCTTGAGCAAGGGACCTGTCAGTTTCGACCTATGAGGCTAAATTTAATTCATTGTGTTAGTATGCATCTCATTTGTTGAAAACTAAGGAGTAAAGGATTTGTCATATTGTGAAGGGGTTGAATATAGGTCTCCAAATTTTTGCTCTTCAGATGACATCATCAAGTAGGTCTATCAGGGAGATGGTTGATTTTGTCAAGAAGGTGAAGGGCGTAAGGAAAAAGGGTTATGGCAAGGCATCAGAAAAAAAAGGCCCACAATAGAGGTAATTTTAATGGTTCTTATTCTAGGAGTCAGAGCTCACATAGATACCCTACCTTCCCCATTCAGTCAGCGATGCCGTCATCTATGGGTGGTCCATCAGGAGCTAGCCAACCATTTTCATACTCTGGTTGTTACCTCACTTTATTCTAGTCAGCTCAATAGCCTACCTTAGATCATGTATGTTACGAGTGTGGAGCAGTGGGTCATATTAAGAGGTTTTGTTGTAATGAAAGGAATTTTGGTTAATCTAGCCAATAGCAGGATCCTAGAGCTCTTGTTCCAGAAGGTAGGGAAGGTGGCTGTTATGGTAGATATCATTCACATGGTGGTCGTGGTGGTCATTAGGAAGGTAGGGGTGGTAATCAGCCCCATTGAGGTGGTTCTCAGATTGGCAAGGGTGTTGTTCAGAATGGTGGTAGGGCCCATATTTATACCTTTCTAGGCAGGCCCAAGGCAGAGGCATCAGACGTTGTTATTATAGGTACTATTCTTGTTTGTGACCAAATAGCCACTATATTATTTGATCCTAGATCTACTTTTTCATATGTATCTACTAATTTTACTCTGGGATTGGACATGATGTGTAATTTACTTGTCTTTTTGATTCACGTGTCTACTCTAGTTCATGATTCTATTATTGTTGATAGATTTTATCGTTCTTGTTCTATAGTGTTTATGGGGTATCAAACTTGGGTAGATTTACTGATTCTGGATATGGTAGATTTTGATATAATTTTGGCTATGAGTTGGTTGTCTCCGTATCATACTATATTAGATTTTTATGCTAAGATAGTGACTATGGCTTTGTCGGGAATGGATAGACTATTGGCCTTCCTAGCACATATTTGGGACACTTCCGCAGAGGTCCCATCTATTGAGTCAGTTCCTATAGTGTGTGAGTTCCAAGAGGTTATTCTTGCAGATTTGCCTGGTATGCCGTCATACCAGGACATTGATTTCTGTATTGATCTAGAGCCTGGTACTCGTCCTATTTCCATTCCTCTCTATAGTATGGCTCAAGCTAAGTTGAGGGAGCTAAAGGTTCATTTACGGGATTTGTTAAGTAAGGGTTTGATCCATCCAAGTGCCTCTCCATGGGGTTCTCTTGTCTTGTTTGTAAAGAAGAAGGATGGTAGTCTTTGTATATGTATAGAGTAAAGGCAGTTGAACAAAGTTATGATCCTTAACAAGTATTTCTTGCCCCGTATGGATGATTTATTTGACTAGTTGCAGGGTGCATCTATATTCTCTAAGACTGATTTGAGGTCCGAATATTATCAGCTAAGGATTCGGTCCTGACGATATCCCCAATAATTCTTTTCAAATAAGGTATGGGCACTATGCATTTCTTGTGATGTCTTTTTGACTGACTAATGCCCTAGTTGCTTTTATGTGTTTGATGAATATGATAGTTAAAACCTACTTGGATCCTTTCATGATCATCATTATTGATGATATCCTAGTTTACTCTAAGAGTAAAGAGGAGCATCAGAATCACTTAAAGATTGTTTTGGGTTTGTTAAAAGAGAAAAAGATTTATGCAAAATGCTCTAATTGTGAGTTCTCGTTGACTTTTGTATCCTTTTTGGGGAATGTAGTTTTAAAGAAAGGGGTAACGGTAGACCCTCAAAAAATTGAAGCAGTTAAGAACTGGGATAGATCTACTTTAGTGATGGAGGTTCACAGCTTTGTTGCCTTGGAAATTTATTACCGCTGGTTCGTGAAAGGTTTTGCTTTGATTGCTACTCATATGATGTGGTTGACTCAGAAAGAAGTACATTTTATTTTGTCTGATAAGTGTGAGGAGAGCTTTCAAAAACTCAAGACCTTGTTGTCTACCTCTCCTATTCTTGCTTTGCCAGTAGAGGGTACGGATTTTATTATATACTGTGATACCTTACGTTCTGGTTTATGTGTTGTTTTGATGCAGGAAAGAAATTTTATGTCTAATGCTTCGAGGAAATTAAAGCCCAATAATATAGGTGAAACCCAGTCTCTAATACTAATTTATCACAACCTGACTTATGAGTCATGATAGAACCTACTCTATTCTATTAGTAGGTAAGCCAATCAATAGCCTAAAGCCAATCCGATAGGCTAACCAGGTGGGAAAATGGCCTAAAAGTAGCAAATTCATAATTAGAGATTCAAATAACAATAATACAGTAATTAATGTATAATAGATGGATAGAAACAAACAAATATCCCAAGACTCAGTATTGTCGATACAAGAGCAGCTACAAAAGAACTATGAGTACTGAATAAACAAATATAATTCGTTTAAAAAATTAAAGACCAAACATTGATAAATAAAAGAAAAAAGGGTAATCCGACTCCATGAGCTCACCTAATCTCAAAAATCAACTTTGTACGATCATCAAATATGTGGTGATAGCTGCTATTTGGTTCTACACCAAAAAGATACAAAAGTTTAGTATAAGTACCAAAGACACATGTACTTAGTCGACATCATCGACTGACTAAGATAAATTATGTTATAAATATAATAAGATACAAGATTGCATAAGCTAAATCAAGGTAAAAGGGCAAACCTGGAAGCAACCTCAAACACCGCTATACATGCATAAATAAATAGAACTGGAATGGTAACTTAATGTCACACCTCAAATCCTATTGGGGCGGACTAGCACCTGTAATCGAGGAGGCTCGGGAGAACCAGCTCATAACCTTATACTTCCCATGCATACGTCTATGACAACCCAAAATTCGGACAACATCATGTCACATATAAAAGGAAACAATCACCTTTATAATCTCGAGCTCACATATATATGTATATACAATACTTGGCCGTTGGAGCCATCACGTCTATTAACAAAACACCACCTTGACTGTATATTAGGTCTACAAATCCTCTAGACAATACATAGAGTTTAACTAAGGTCGGGACACACCCCGCCATATAACTAACTTCTATACAATACCAAAAGTGACTGTATATGACACGGAAAGCCCCGAAGCAAACTAGAGCTCACCAAAAGCAGCTGGATATCCTGGCTCATACTTGTGCAGTGTATGAGCTGAGGTACCTATGCCTACAGCATGAAATGCAGGTCCCCCATGGGGGACGTCAGTACGAAATATGTACTGAGTATGTAAAGCTGTAGATAATCACATATGATATAGGAGCTCAATAGAAATCAGAAACAAGTGAATAAATCGTAATAGGAGTGGACCACACTTACTAGAACTTGTGACAACCTGTACATTGTATTTATTCAATCACTTTACCTTCGTTCTTATCATCTTTATAATCATTACTACACTGTACTGTGAACATTAGGCTGCCTCCAGTACATATCAACTGATATCGACCCATGATAGGCTTATGCCCCTGGGATACCACCTATAAACACATAAATAAGGATCGACACATGATAGGCTTATGCCCCTGGGTACCACCCGATAAGAGAGAACTTTCATCACTTAGTTCAATTAATCTTTGAGATTGTTATTTCAGTTGCCACCACATTTTTGATACTTTAAAACAATGATACATAAATAAGAGACATATAAATAGACCATCAATGCAATAACAATGAAGTAAGAACTCATTGGCACATCAATGAAGTGTTTTGGAGTCATCAATGCCATAACAATGAAGTAGTAACTTATTGGTATATCAATGAAACGTTTTGGAGTCATTAATAGCACATGGATCTTGTTTGAGTAACCTGATACCTTCTGACATTCATTAGTGCAATAAATATGTAAGATTTGGAAGACAAGTAAGTATTGGAATGTGTTGACATCTTGTAGGGTGGAAACAAGTTCATTGGTAACGTAGGACATCCTACAAAACCATTTTGGATCACATGTTATTGAATAACTTTGGAAACTTTCTTAATAGAACAATTGTTCACTTTCATGCCAAAGATATGGTATAGAGTATGCTTTACATACCTTACTATCAACCTTCAATACTAGTCCCAAATGGACTTTCCGTCTTTTCGGATTGCTTATCTACAATGAACATATATAGCAATGAAGTATTAGCAACCAAATATCACAATTCAATTATTTGAATTCACCAAACTAGTGGTTGAGTAGTAAGCCTTAATTACACCATAAAGGGTGTACTTTAACCTTCTTATAATCCAATTACATTCACATGCCATGCATATTCATACAACATCCTCCAATATCATGTTTGGATTCATTCATCCTTCCAACCAATCCATTAAACCAAATTGAGCCATAGACATAAATAATCATCAATTCAATAGTATATCACCATATCTACCTTCCATAACTCAATTACCATATCCACCTTCCATAACCCAATTACCATAGCCACCTTCCATAATTTAATACAACGAAACCATGCAAAATAGTCCATAACCCTATTTCTATCACCTTTCAATAACAACCAATATATATAATCCTCTATCACACATATACATATGGAAAAGAACAAGGAAAACAATATTCATACCTTAGAATTCACCTCTTGATTATGCAATCCTGTTTACACAAATAATATATGTCGTTCGAAGCTCTCGAGATGACAACCGCATTTATCGGATTACATTGGAATTTCTACGGTTGAATCAAAAGTAATTTAAAGGTCAAATTTGGCTAGGGTTTGTTCTTTCTCACTGATTGATTATGAAAATGAGTTTTTGAACTCATATACATGTATATATACACATCTTTCCGTCCATAATATAATAGGAAATGACCAAAATGCCTTTAAAATTTAAATAATGCCAAATCTGTCCTTTGGTGGACTGTTTTGATAAGCTAAAGTAGATCGACCATAACTCTTTGCTCCAATATCGGATTTGGGTGAAATTGGTATTTTTGGAAATATAATTCAAAGGGATTTCATTTCATATAAAGTAGGCCACCCATTTCGTCCTGTACAAGGAGTAATGGTCGTTTGAAATTGACCCTAAAAATCTGTTTTGAGAGGCTGAAGTAAAACGAGTATAACTCGTCACTCAGATGTTGGATTTGGATGAAACCAATTGCATTGGAAAGAAGACTCAAATATCTTTCTTTTAATAGGTCGCAGCTCTCCCAGTTAATTATATTAAGGGAGTTATGATCATTCAAAGTTTGCCCAAAAAATTGGCTGGCCTCAGTAGTTTGTGTGCAGGAAATTTTCCTGCACATTTACTATTCCCAAATATCCCGGCCACCATTTTATAGTTTTGAATGTGCTCTATTATATCCGAAACCTATCTGTTTTTGGAAATCTTTATATCGTTGGAAATCTTATTCAATAACCTTCGTATGGAACCATCGACGGGCAAATTTCGGTATAAATAAAATAAAATAAAATTAATTCCATATAAATATGACCAATACACATACTTGAATACGCCAATACACGTACTTGAATGAAGTTCATCCTAGTGAGTCTATAAAGCCATGTCTACGTAGAGTCTTATTTATCAGTGTGTCGTGCACCGCATCTATAAATAGGAGGCTATGGACATTTAGGAATTGTTTCTTTTCTTTATGTGTTAGATCGTGCGATAGAGCCTATATTGTATATGAAGTCATAGTTGACCACTGAATCCGTTTGTTTCTCTTATTATAGTAATGATGCCGATTACCAGTAGCAAGAATACTGGTAAGCAAATAGATGTGGCTGCCGGAGAGGGGACTAGTAAGTCACCCACTATACCAGCTAATCAAAGTGAGGCTCCAGCTGAGCATGCATCAGAAACTTCTTCCACTCCAGAAGAAATAAGGGGGAGAAGAACTATATCCCTAGAGCCACCTATTAATGTTGTTGATCAAGATCTTAGAAATGCAGTACAACTTTTGAATCGTATAGTTGTTGGGCAAGCCATTTCTACCACGGGTTCTAGTGGTACAGATAGGGCGGCTAGCCTTCGAACACAGGATTTTCTTAAGATGGATCCTCCCACTTTTACTGGATCAGATCTTAACGATGACCCACAGGACTTTATTGATCAAATTCAAAGGGCCTTAGATGTTATGCATGTAACGGATAGAGAGACAGTGGAGTTAGCGGTGTATAGATTTAAAGGGGAGGCTATATATTGGTACGAGGACTGAAAATAATCTAGGGGTATTGATGCACCCCCAGCTACTTGGAAAGAGTTCAAAGAGGTATTTATTGATCATTATCTTCCATTTGAGATTCATCAGGCCCGTGCAGATCAGTTTTTAAATCTTCATCAGGGGAATATGAGCGTGAGGGAGTACAGTCTCCGATTTAATTCCTTGTCGAGATATGCTCCTAATGTTGTAGCTACTATGGATGATAGAGTTCATCAATATGTGGATAGGCCAGATCTATATATGGTTACAGATTGTAATATTGCTGCTTTGAACAAAGATATGGACATAGAGAGGATCCAAGCTTTAGCACAGAAAATGGAAGATCAGAGGCAGAGGAGAAGAACACAAGAATTAGAAAGAGGATATTCAAAGAGGGCCAGATCTACAGGGCAGTTCATGGCATCCCAAGGAGGGTTCAGACCACAGTTTTCTGCTAGACCACCTAGGCCATTATCTTCTTATTCTGCAGCTAGTGCCTTACCACAGTTCCAAGGGTCCAGAGGAAATCAATTTGGGCATAGAAGTGAGAGCCAGAGTTCGCGGACAGTGGGGTACCAAGGGCAAGGGAATATGAGCCAATCGATACCTCCTTAAAAGCCATGCAATAAATGTGGAAGGTATCATTTGGGAACATGTCGGTTGGGGACCATTGTTTGCTTTTAGTGCGGCGTGTCAGGGCATATGATGAGAGAATACCCACGAAGGGGCATAGGGGGTATGGCACGACCTATGGGGTTATTTGTTGCATCATCATCATCGATGACTTATTCAGGAAGGGGTGCACAACCAATGGGTTGTGTTAGAGGTGATAGAGGAGCCACGAGTTCTAGTGGGGCTCAAAATCGTACGTATGCTCCAGCGGATCGACAGAATTTAGAGGCTTCCCAGATGTGGTTACGGGTACGTTGTCTATCTTTTCATTTGATTTATATGCCTTAATTGATCCCGATTTTACATTATCTTATGTTACTTCATTGGTTGCTGGAAAGTTCGAAAGAATACGCGAATTGTTAGTTAATCCATTTGAAGTGTCCACACTGGTTAGGGAATCTATTACAGCTAGAAGGGTTTACCGAAACTACATAGTAACTATTTATGGTCGTGATATGATGGTTAATCTTGTGGAGTTAGAAACGGTAGATTTTGATGTTATAATGGGTATGGGCTAGTTGGCGTCTTGTTATGCCACAATTGATTGTTGTACGAAAAAGGTATATTTCCATTTTCCAAATGAGTCAGTCCTTGAATGAAAAGGTGAAATTAGCGCACGAAGAGGTAGATTTATTTTTTATTTTAAGGCAAGAATAATGATTTCCAAGGGATACATATATCATTTAGTTAGAGTAAGGGATACAAAAGTGGAGCCACCAACTCTTCACGCTGTTCCGGTGGTAAATGAATATTCTGATGTATTTCCTGAAGATCTTCTAGGTTTGCCTCCTGAACAAGAAGTAGAGTTTGGTATTGATGTAATACCAGGCACCCAACCAATCTCCATTCCTCTGTATAGAATGGCCCCAGCAGAATTACGAGAATTGAAAGAGCAATTGAAAAATTTGATAGAGAAGGGATTCATAAGGTCTAGTATGTCCCCCTGGGGAGCACTAGTGTTATTTGTACGCAAAAAGGATGGCTCGCTGAGGATGTGTATTGATTATCGGCAATTGAATAAGGTGACTATTAAGAATAAATATCCTCTCCCAAGAATTGATGATTTATTTGATCAGTTACAAGGCGCCAAGTGCTTTTCTAAGATTGATTTGAGGTCAGGTTACCACCAAGTGAGGGTCAAAGAGAAGGATATAGCCAACACAGTGTTCTGAACATGGTATGGTCATTATGAGTTTCTAGTTATGTCATTTGGGCTAATAAATGCACCCGCATCTTTTATGGATTTGATGAATAGGGTGTTTAAGCCATTCCTGGATGTATTTGTGATAGTTTTTATAGATGATATTCTAGTTTATTCTAGATCAGAAGAGGACCATGACAATCACTTACGACAGGCATTGCAGACTCTTCGTGATTGTAAGCTTTATCCAAAGTTCTCTAAATGTGATTTTTGGTTAAAGTCAGTGGCATTTTTGGGTCATATTGTATCTAGTGAAGGGATAAAGGTTGATTATCAAAAGATAGAAGCTATGAAGAACTAGCCAAGGCCCACAACACCTACGGAGATTCGTAGTTTTCTCTAGTTGGCCGGTTATTATAGAAGGTTTGTTAAAGGCTTTTCTTCCATTTCAGCACCCTTAACCAAGCTAACCCATAAAGTATCCAAATTCTAATAGAATGATGCCTGTGAGAAGAGTTTTCAAGATTTAAAGAACAAGTTGATTTCTACACCCGTGTTGGTACTTCCAGAAGGCACCGAAGGGTATACAGTGTATTGTGATGCTTCCAGAATTGGTTTAGGATGTGTATTGATGCAGCATGGTAAGGTAATAGCATATGTTTCTAGAAAATTGCGGCCACATGAGAAAAATTATCCTACACACGATCTTGAGCTAGAAGCAGTTATTTTTGCTTTAAAGATATGGCGCCACTACTTATTTGGGGTTCATGTTGATATATATACTGATCATAAGAGCTTGCAATATATTTTTAATCAGAAGGATCTAAATTTAAGGTAGTGGAGATGGCTTGAAAAATTAAAGGACTACGATGTTGATATCTTGTACCATCCAGGGAAAGCAAATGTGGTAGCTGATGCGTTAAGTCGTAAGGCTATAGTGGCGCCTATAGTAAGTCAAGGGATGATTAAAGATCTTTACCAGTTAGCTAGTTTGGGAGTTCGCCTTCTTGAAACTCCGAATAAAGAGCTTATCGTACATAATGCTGCAGAATCTTCATTAGTAGCTGAAGTGAAAGAGAAGCAATATACAGATCCCATTTTATTACAGCTTAAAGAGAACGTTCAGAGTGGTGCGACCTAGGTATTTGAGCTTACGCGATAAGGAGTACTTCAGTGCCAAAACCGATTGTGTGTGCCGGATGTAGATGGGCTAAGAAAGAAGATTATGACAGAGGCATATTTTTCAAGGTATTCCATTCATCCAGGATCAACCAAAATGTATCAAGATTTGAAAGATATGTATTAGCGGAATGACATGAAGAAGAGCATTACAAAATTTTTAGCTGAATGTCCAAATTGTCAAAGAGTTAAAGTTGAGCACCAAAAACCCAGAGGTTATACTCAATGTATTGATCTTCCAAGCTGGAAGTGGAACATGATCAACATGGATTTCATTATTGGTTTGCCTCGTACATCCTGGAAGTTTGATTCTATATGGGTGATTGTTGATAGGCTTACCAAATCCGCATATTTCCTACCAGTTAGGACCACTTACACAGTGGAAGAGTATGAGAAGCTACGCAGTAAAGAGATAGTCCAATTATATGGAGTGCCAATCTCTATTATATCAGATCGGGGAACCTAATTGACTGCAAACTTTTGGAAGTCTTTTCAGAGGTGCTTGGGAACACAAATGAAGTTGAGTACAACTTTTCACCCTCAAATAGATTGACAAGCAGAACGTACCATCCAAACACTTGAAGATATGCTACGAGCTTGTGTAATAGATTTTAAGGGCAACTGGGATAATCATTTACCTCTTATTGAGTTCGCCTACAATAATAGGTATTATTCAAGTATCAAAATGGCACCATATAAAGCTTTATATGGAAGGAAGTGTAGCTCACCAATAGGATGGTTCGAAGTGGGTGAAACTCTTACTGGATCTTGTTTATCAAGCCATAGAGAAGATTAAAGTAATTTAGCAATGACTGAAAATAGCCCAAAGTCGACACAAGTCATATGCAGATAGTAGAAGGAGAGGGCTAGAGTTTTCTATAGGTGATTGGGTATTTTTGAAGGTATCACCAATAAAAGGGGTATTGAGATTTGGCAAGAAAAGGAAGTTGAGTCCACGTTATATAGTCCCGTATAAGATCACTCGAAGGTTTGGACAAGTTGCATTTGAATTAGAGCTACCCCAAGAGCTCTCATCAGTATATCCGGTATTTCATGTGTCAATGCTTTGAAAGTGTATTGGAGATCCATCACATATCACTTCTACTGAGGATGTGCAATTTGTGGAAGATCTTACCTATGAGGAAGTGCCTATTGCTATTCTAGATCGCCAAGTTAAGAAGATGAGAAATAAAGAGATAGCATCAGTGAAAGTACGTTGGAGAAATTGTCAAAGGGAAAAGATTACATGGGAAGCTGAGGAAGCAATGAAATCTAAGTACCCTCATTTGTTCAAGGATGAAGAGAAAGTTTAAGAAACGGAGTTAGAACATTAACAAGTATATATGCATAGTATTTATGTGATGATGTGAATGTTAATGATGGACTTGAACTTGTTTTGGTTGAATAACTACGCTAATATTCAAGGACGAATGTCCTAAACGGGGGAAGGATGTAACACCCCGTATTCAAGTACGTGTATTGGTCTTCTTTTTATTTTAGTTTATTTATACTGAAATTTGCCCGTCGATGGTTCCATACAAAGGTTATTGGATAAGCTTTCCAACGATATAAAGATTTCCAAAAATGGATAGGTTTCAGATATAATTGAGCACGTTTGAAATTATAAAATGGTGGCCGGGATATTTGGGAATAGTAAATGTGCAGGAAAATTTCCTGCACACAAACTACTGAGGCCAGCCAATTTTTTAGGTGAAATTCAAATGATCATAACTCCCTTAATATAATGAACTAGGAGATCTGTCAACTCTTATTTCCAATACAATTGGTTTCATCCAAATCCAACGTCTGAGTAAGGAGTTATACTTGTTTTACTTCAGCCTCTCAAAATAGATTTTTAGGGTCAACTTCAAACGACCATAACTCCTTGTACAGAATGAACTAGGTGGCCTACTTTATATGAAATGAAATCCCTTTGAATTATCTTTCCAAAGATACAAATTTCACCCAAATCTAATATCGGACCAAAGAGTTATGGTCGATCTACTTTAGCTTATCAAAACAGTCCACCAAAGGACAGATTTGGCATTATTTATATTTTAAAGGCATTTTGGTTATTTCCTATTATATTATGGACAGGAATATGTGTATATATACATGTATATAAGTTCAAAAACTCATTTTCATCATCAATCGTTGAGAAAGGACAAACCCTAGCCAAATTTGACCTTTAAATTACTTTTGATTCAACCGTAGAAATTCCAAAGTAATCCGATAACTGCTTTTGTCATCTCGAGAGCTTCGACGGCACCAATTATTTGTGCAAATAGGATTGCATAATCAAGAGGTGAATTCCAAGGTATGAATATTGTTTGCCTTGTTCTTTTCCATATGGATATGTGTGATAGAGGATTATATGTATTGATTGTTATTGAAAGGTGATGGAAATAGAGTTATGTACTATTTTGCATAGTTTGGTTGTATTGAATTGTGGAAGGTGGATATGGTAATTAGTTTATGGAAGGTGGATATGGTAATTGAGTTATGGAAGGTGGATATAGTGATATACTATTGAATTGATGATTATTTATGTCTATGGCTCAATTTGGTTTAATGGAATGGTTGGAAGGATAAATGAATCCAAACTTGATATTGGAGGATGTTGTATGAATATGCATGGCATGTGAATGTAATTGGTGTATAAGAAGGTTAAAGTGACAGCCTTTATGGTGTAATTAAGGCTTACTACTCAACCACTAGTTTGGTGAATTCAAATAATTGAATTGTGATGTTTGGTTGCTAATACTAGATTTCTATATATGTTCATTGTAGATAAGTAATCCGAAAAGACGGGAAGTTCATTTGGGACTAGTATTGAAGGTTGATAGTCAGGTATGTAAAGCATACTCTATACCATATCTTTGGCATGAAAGTGAACAATTGGTCTATTAAGAAAGTTTCCAAACTTATTCAATAACATATGATCCATAATGGTTTTGTATGATGTCCTATGTTACCAATGAACTTGTTTCTACCCTACAAGATGTCAAGACATTCCAATACTTACTTGTCTTCCAAATCTTACATGTTTATTGCACTAATGAATGTCATAAGGTATCCGGTTACTCAAACAAGATCCATGTGCTATTAATGACTCCAAAACATTTCATTGATATACCAATAAGTTCCTACTTCATTGTTATGGCATTGATGACTCTAAAATACTTCATTGATGTGCCAATAAGTTCTTACTTCATTGTTATTGCATTGATGGTCTATTTATATGCCTCTTATTAATGTATCATTGTTTCAAAGTATTAAAAATATGGTGGCAACCGAAATAACAATCTCAAAGATTAATTAAACTAAGTGATGGAAGTTCTCTCTTATTGGATGGTATCCCAGGGGCATAAGCCTATCATGGGTCGATCCTTATTTATGTGTTTATGGGTGGTATCCCAGGGGCAT
This sequence comes from Capsicum annuum, assembly GCF_002878395.1. Lineage (NCBI taxonomy): Eukaryota > Viridiplantae > Streptophyta > Magnoliopsida > Solanales > Solanaceae > Capsicum > Capsicum annuum. The sequence goes on along the minus strand of NC_061122.1, from coordinate 117,367,770 downwards.
AAGCCTATCATTGGTCGATCCCAGTTGATATGTACTAGAGGCGGCCTAATGGTCACAGTACAGTACAGTAATTATTACAAAGATGATAAGAACGAAGGTAAAGTGATTGAATAAATACAATGTACAGGTTGTCACAAGTTCTAGTAAGTGTGGTCCACTCCTATTACAATTTATTCACTTGTTTCTAATTTCTATAGAGATCCTATATCATATGTGATTATCTACAGCTTTACATACTCAGTACATATTTCGTACTGACGTCCCCCATGGGGGACCTGCATTTCATGCTGCAGGCACAGGTACCTCCGCTCATACACCAGACAAGTAGGAGCCAGGATATCCAGCTGCTTTTGGTGAGATCCAGTTTGCTTAGGGGTTTTTCGTGTCATATTCAATCACTTTTGGTATTGTATAGAAGTTAGTTATATGGCGGGGTGTGTCCCGACCTTAGTTAAACTCTGTGTATTATCTAGAGGCTTTGTAGACCTAATGTATAGTCAAGGTGGTGTTTTGTTAATAGACGTGATGGCTCCAATGGCCAAGTATTATATATACATATATATGTGTGCTCGAGCTTATACCAGTGATTATTTCCTTTTATATGCGACATGATGCTGTCTGAATTTTGCGTTGTCATAGAGGTATGCATGGGAAGTATAAGGTTATGAGCTGGTTCTCTCGGGCCTCCTCGGTTATGGGTGCCAGTCCGCCCTAATAGGATTTGAGGCGTGACACTTAACTATTGTACATTTATAACAACTATATTGGCCTCCATAAGCCAATAAGTGCGTCAAAGTAAATAACCCCATATAGGCCCGCATAAGCTTGGAGAGTACAATCAAGAAAAGCAAATAACTACATAACCATAATTTATTATTTTTCATCCCTTAACCAAGAATCCATACATTCCATATCTGATCATAAGCAACCCTTCAATCCAGACTCTAACCAAAACTCATATCACTAATACCATCAATAATTGTCATTCTTGAATCGTTATATATTATCAGCACCATCAACAACTATCGGACTTGAACCCAAACTCATATTTATAAGTTATATCAATAATCATATTAGTGAGCCAATTTAATAAGCTAAACTCCATAAAATATACCAATAATTGATAGTTTCAACCTATCCCTTTACTCATATCTATACATTGGATCAAGAATTGTAACTTCAACTCTCATTTATAATTACATCTATAAACTATATTATTAGTCGTATCTGAAATCCATATCACTACTAATATTCACAAGCCATGTCATCAATCATATCAAGTACTTATGTTAATAACCGTATCTATAGGCCACCCATCATATCTGTTAGCCATTAATCATATCTATAAGCCATATCATATCAATGATCCTTGTCACATCCATAAGTAATAATCATATCTATAAACCATATTATATCTACGAGTTGTATCATATTTATTAGACATATAATATCTATGAGTCATATCATACATATATGTTCCATATCATGTCTATAAGCCACCTTTTATTTATATATATATGCCACACTATGTATATAAGCCATAACATATCCATAAGCTATATCATATCGATATATAAGCGATACTATACAAATAAGCCACAACATTTCCATAAGCCATATTATACCTATATGTAAGCCACATTATATATAAGCCATAATATATCCATAAGCTATATTATATCTATAGAATTAAGCATATCAATAGGCCAAGCCATTAATCATATCCAAAAGACATGCCAAAAGTTGCTTGTATTAGCCATAAATCATATTCATAATCATCCATGTTATTAACATCATAATTGATACTCGGAATTAGAATCAATCCTTTAATACCCAACTAACGTACTCGATACCTATATTAAACCTTCTTAAGTTTCAAAATTATCATTAATAAGAGTATGTCATGCAAGAATGAGTCTATAGTATGTCACGAACCAAGGATACCTCTTAGCCGCAACAACGGTGCTTACAGTCACAAGCGACCACAAGCTAACCCAGGAGCTGGTACCAACTAGGAGTACTGAATAAAATGGTACTGATATAACATATCCAGAATATAAGCAGATATACTATGAAAAAATAAAATACTAAAATACATAATACTATCATATTTGAGAGAACTAATAAAGTTTAACATAACTGACTGACTGTCTAACTATTTTTTTGAATACTGAGGAGTTTAGGGGACAAGTCCCCAACTAACTCAATCTGACTGAATATAAAAAACTACTAAAATAACATGAATAATCAATTCTGTCCTCAATGGATTAGGACTTACCACTACTGCTACTGGGTACGCTGAGTGGTCTAGGAGTTGTTGGTAAGCTAAGAGTCCAAACCTATGTACTAAGATAATGTAGCATAAAGAAAAGTATGTGGTCAGTACTTTGAATATACTGGTATATAAGATAAGGTCTGGCTGAAACACATGGGGTACTTTGCATTTGAGGTAAGGAATAACTGAACAATATGAAATAACTGAGCATGAATGCATGAAAACTGTAATATCGTTGAATGCAAGACCAAGCATATATATATTTCTGAAATAATCTGTAAATTGAGAGACTGAAATCTTTATAACTGAATAACTTTAAATCTATATACTTTGGTCAAGCAAACCTAAATTCAATAGACACCGAATACTGTACTGAGAATATGGAAAGTATTATCTAATCGACATGCCCTAATTTGAGTTGATTGGGGTCCAACCCGTAACTTAGTTGGAAAGGAGTCAGCACCTTGCCACGGGTACTAAAACTAGCTTTGTAGATCCACTAAAATGGTGTCCAAAAGGACTAATGAGTCACCCTCAACTGGTAGGTTCTCTAATGAGATATATGTCACCATCAACTGGTGGGTAAACACCTTATCAACCCTCAAGCGGTAGGTAGATATCTATAACCTATGCTGGCTACGTAGTTTTGTAACTCAAGAATTGTTACTAAGGGTCACATCTTCTACTGTCAGAGGGCCCTCATCCCAGAGTTCGCTCGGTGCCAAATCCTACTTCCAACTGCATTGACACTAGAACTAAACTAAACTAAGCTTGACTGAACAAGATTTTATAAGTTATAATGCTTATCATGATTACATAAACTAAGTAAATAGTAGAATTCATGGTTTAACTAAATCATGATTTAAATGATCTAAATTCATGTAAAAACACTTAGGTATTGGGTATTCATAACCCAACAGCACTGAATGATCACTGAATGCAATAATAAGAATAAAACCTTTAGTAATAGATCATGGTTAAAAATCCATAAGCATAGACATTCCATCAAACAAGTGGGATCATGAATTTAAATTTGGGAATGCTTTAAATAGGGGAAAACCACATGATTACATAACTGAAGTTATAAAGTTGTGAATTTAAATGGAAGTCACTTGAATAAAGCATAGGAAATTCATAGCATGAGGAATAATCATTCATGGGCTAAACTGAAATTAAAATCACCATGAAAACATGAATTAAACCAGTCCTAAGCAATATAAAATACGATAATAATAAAAAATCCATTATTTAATTGAAAAGAGGGTTTTCAAGTTCCATGGGTGAAAAGAACCCATGAATGAACACTACACATACCTTAAGATTTTATATTGAAATGAAAAATTCTATTCTTTATTCTTCATTGAAGTTTCTTGAGCTTGGGAACTTGAATTATTAATTTCTTAGGGAGAAAGGTATTGAATTCTTGTTCTTGGGGGAAAGAGAGGTTTTTCTTGAGAGGAAAGTTAGAAAAGAAGGTCAAAATTTTGCCCTAACTAATACCCAAGTCGTGTTATGATTGGTAGGATTATTAGGGAAAATACCCAATTTCCCCTCAACCATTTATATAAAAAACTTAATGCAATAACGCCACATCGATGCGATCTAATCGTGGTTGTTAAATTACATCTTCTCTATTTGGTAAACATGATTTCAGGACTATTGCTGTATCGCGGCCTTATTATGGTGCCCCTCTAGTTCTGTGATCCAAACATGTCCCAAACATTGTTCAAAAAATCAAAAACTTCTCTGAGACATCTTTCTCCATCCTTTAAGATGAATTAGCTCAAAAACCAATATCTCGGGGTTGGAAAGACTAAAACTAAAATGCTCAAAGTTTAGGAGTCTTAAAAATGACTAAGTCCCCAACACTTAGTGAAATTTTTAGGCCTTAAGCCCTTTATGCATTCAACTAAGAGCTGAATCAAACTAAGAATAGTGTGGGTTATTACAATATCTCCCCCTTGGGAATATTCATCCTCAAATAACACTGATTTTCCTGAGAGTACTGTACTAAGGCAACTGAGATTTCTTACTGAACATTCATGACTGGGAACATGAATACATAACTTCGTCTAAAACATGATAAATAAACTGAACAGATTCCGTGAATGCGTGCAATGACATGGGATTGATTATATAGCTAGATCTGAGAATGGGAAAGAAATAATCTAAGGAAAATTGTTACCACTAGATGAGTCTGACTTTGTGGAGAAAAGAAGAGGGTACTTGGTACACATATTTACTTCTACTGACTAAGTAGTTCCCTCAACGTACTAATTCCACTATAGAATTTTAACCAACGGAACTTCTTTTTTCCTTAGTCTATGAATCTTACGATCTAGGATCACGACTGGAACATATTTGAAAGAAATGTTATCCTGAACACCCATAATTTCTAAATGAATAACAACAAATGAATTACCAATTCACTTCTTTAATAAATAAACATTAAATACTAGATGCACTGATGCCAAATCTGCAAGCAACTCTAGCTTATATGCTACCTTCACAAAATGGTTTAAGATTTTATAAGGGCCAACATATCGGGGACTAAATTTCCCTTTCTTGCCAAATCTCTTCACTCCCTTCATGGGAGATATTTTCAAATATACTAAATCACCAACACCAAATTCATGGTTTCTCTTTTTCATATAAGCATAAAAATTTTGACAGCTTTGCGCTGTCTTCAGCCTCTCTCAAATCAATTGACCTTTCTCCATACCCTAAAAGACTCAATCTGGCCCTATTATAGTAGCCTCCCTTACCTTAAACCAATCAATAATAGACCTACATCTCTTCGCACAGAGAGCCTCAAATATAGCCATCTAAATAATAGAGTGATAGCTGTGATTGAAGGGAAACTCAATCAAAGGTAAGTGGTCATCCCAACTACCTTTAAAATAAATAAAATATGCTCTCAAAATGTCTTTTAAGGTATGAATGGTCCTCTCTTCCTTACTATCGGTCTGAGGATGAAAAGTTGTACCGAGATGAATTTGGGTACCAAGAACCTTCAAAAAAATCCTTCCAAAAATAAGAGGTAAACGGAGTACCTCTATCTAAATTGATAAATTATGGAACTCCATGAAAAATCACCAACTCTCTGATGTAAATCCTGGCATTATCCTCAATTTTGTATGAAGTTTGAAGTGGACGAAATTGAGTTTATTTAGACATTCTATCTAGAATGACACATATCGAATCATGCTAACAATTTGAACACTTATCCACAAACTCTACAATATCCTTCTTCATTACAATCCACTAATAGATTTCCCGTAAGTCACGGTATATCTTGGTGGCTCCTAGATGAATGGAATATCACGCACCATACCTTTTTACAAAAATTAGTTTCCTTAAGTCATCATCATATGGAACATATAACCTGCCCTGGCAATCCAACACACTATCTCCCCCTTTGAAGAAAACCTCTACTTTATGATCTCAAACTTTTTTCTTCAACTTAACAAAATTAGGATCCCTATTTAATTTTTCTTGACTTTGTCAACCAAAGAAGATTTTGAACAATTTTGAACCCATATACTACCTTCAGTTGAATCAACCAATTGGGCACTCATTCTAGTAAGCTAATGAACCTCATTGACTAACTTCTTTTTATACTAATCAACATGAGTAACACTACCATTTGATAATGTATTAAGGGATTCTTCTACTATATTGTCCTTGCTTGGATGATACAATACACTCATATCATAATCTTTTAACAACTCTAGCCACCTTCAATGTCAAAGATTCAAATCTTTCTGTGAATATAGTTACTGCCAACTTTTGTGATCCGTGAACCCATCAACATGCATTCTATAAATATAATGACTCAAAATTTTCAAGGCAAAAACAATGACTGCAAAATCAAGATCATGGGTAGGATAATTCTTTTCATAACTCTTAAGTTGTCTAAAGGCATAGGCTATGATCTTACCTCTCTGTATCAATACACAATAAGGACCAACTCTGGAGGCATTATAGTAAACTACAAACTCATCTAAAATATCTTGCAAAGTCAATAGTAGGGTGGAAGTGAGTCGAGTCTTCAACTTTGGAAAACTTTTCTCACAAGAATCTGACCATTAAAATTTAACTTTCTTTAGAGTCAATTGAGACATGGGGGATGCAATAAAAGATAACCCTTCAACAAACCATCTGTAATAGCCATCCAAATCCAAAAAATTCCTAATATCTGATGGAGAGATGGGTCTGGGCCAATTTCTCATTGCTTTGATCTTTTGAGAGTGAACTTGATGCCATCATAAAAAATAATATGGCCAAGGAAAGCTACTGATCATAACAAAACATCAAACTTAATGAACTTAACAAACAACTAATGAGTTCTAAGGGTCTGCAATACAATTCTCAGATGGTCTGCTTGATCTTTTTCACTACAGGAATAGACAAGAATATCATCAATAAAGACAATGATGAACATGTCCAAGTACTACTTAAACATTCTGTTCATTAAATCCATGAAAGCTGTAGGGGCATTAATTAGTCCAAAAGAGATAAATAGGAATACAAAGTGACCATACCGAGTTTAGAAATCTATATATGGAATGTAACATTCTCTGACTCTGAGTTGATAGTAACCAGATCTGAAGTCTATCTTTGAGAAGTAACTAGCACCCTAAAGTTTGTCGAACTAGCATTAATCCTGGGGACTGGATACTTATTCTTGATTATGACTTTGTTTAACTGATGATAATCGATGCACATTCTGAGAGAACCATCTTTCTTACGCAAGAACAAGACTGGAGGCCCCATTGGAAAAAACTAGGCCTAATGAATCCCTTATATAAGAGATCTTTAAACTGTTCTTTCAATTCTCTAAGCTCAGTTGTAGCTATTATGTATGGCAGAATAAAGATAGGCTGGGTTTTTACAAGGAGACCTATTTCAAACTTAATTTCCCTTTTAGGGGGAATTCAGGAAAGGACTTAAGGTAACACATCTTGAAGTTCCCTTACTACTAAAACTGACTCAAGATACGAAGTCTAAAAACTAGACTCCTTGACTCAAAAAAGTTGGTAAATACACCCTCTAGATATCATTTTTGTTGCCTTAAGGTAAGAAAAAATCTGAGCCCTAAGTACAGAGGTACTACCCCTCCATTCAATGAATGGTTCATTGGCGAACTAAAACTTAATGACTATTTCTAAAATTAACTGAGCCAATCCATGCTGAGATTGAAATCAAAATCAGTCATCTCTAACTCCACATGATCAAGTGAGGGGATTTTTTGAGAAATTTTAATTGGGAAATTTTTGTATACCCGTCTATCTATAATAGATTATTGGGGTAGACACTGAGAAGGATTCTGCTAAAGATTTGGTACTGAAAATGAAATCTATTGATATGTAGGAGGTTATAAAGAAGAGTGAAGCTCCGAGGTCTAATAAAGTATAAACATGGAGATGAATGACCTTCAACATAGCCATAACTACATCAGGTCTAGAGGGAATACACCCAATTCTGAAACTACCCACTAGTTATGTTGGAAGCTGTAACCTACTAAGTTGGGTGACCGACTTAAACTAGTGGACGCTTGTACTGAAACTGCTGACCAGTTTTTGGGCAATCTCTGACTCTGTGGCCTAGGTTGCCACATCCAAAGCATACATCACTACCAGCACTACATATACACTGATGAAGCCTGCTAAATTTCCCATAGAGAAGATTAGTACAATCACTGTTCACAATACCCTAGGACTTAGAACCTTGCACCATATCCTAACTGTCTTGCATAAACTTAGGCACTAGAATACTGGTTAAAGATTGATCTGGGCCTAAAAATTTCTAATGGAACTAAGAACGATTACCACCTTCTGACTTAGGATGAGAAAAGTTAAAACTACCTATTTTGGCCCTCTTACTCTCTCTCTCTCTCTCTTCATCGTTAAGCTTCTCTTCCTTAATGTGTTGAGCATGAACCATAAGTCTAGATAAGTGCATCTCATTAATCTTCTTAATTAAAATGGTATCCTACACTCTTTAACCACACTAGCAGCTATATTAGGCATGAACTTACTTTTTCTAGACCTATTGTCCAAAACTACGTCAGGAGCATACCTCACTAACTGAGTAAACTTAAGTGAGTACTCTTTCGCACTCATGCTTCCCTACTTCAAATTAATGAACACCTGAATCTTAGCCTTCCTCAACTCTAATGGGATGAACCTATCTAGAAAATTCATGGCAAATTCCACTCATTCAATAGGACCTGCATTAGCACCATGGTCCTTCTTCCAATATTTAAACCAAGTGTGTGCTATATCCTAGAACTAATATGCATCCAACTCTGTATCTCACTTAAATTGATTCCCATAATACCTATTCCCAACTCTGTATCTCACTTGAATATTGAATGAAGGGAAACTTTTCCTAAAACATCTCTTAGCCTTCTGTCCATATGTGTGGCGTGCTTCACACCCATGCATAAGACTCTACTCAATGCATCTTTTAGATTCCCAAGTAAACAGTAAAACCTTAGGCTCTGATACCATGTTTTATCATGACATGATGCTACCACCTAACCTCGACAACAGTACTTACGATCACAAGTGAACACAAGCTAACCCAGGAGTTGGTACTTGCTATGAGCACTGAATAAAATAGGACTGATATAGCATATACGGAAGATAAGATGATACACTACTGAAAACTAAAATACTAAAACATGTAATATTGTCGTGTCTTAGACAATTGATAAAATCCAAAAGTAATTGACTGACTATCTAATTATATTTCTAAAAACCCTCTAACTGACTAAGGAGTTGAAGTGAAAAACCCCCAACTAACTTTATCTAACTAAATATAAAGAACTACTAAAATAATTGGAATAAGAAATCATGTCTTGGATAAATAAGGACTCACCACTACTGCTGCTAGGTACACTGAGCTATCTAGGAGTAGTTGGGAAACTTAGCATCCAAACCTATGTTAAAGACAACATAGCACAAAGAAAATTATGCCATCAATACTTTGAATATACTGGTATATGAGATATGGTCTGGCTAAAACACATGGGGTACAATGCACTTGAAATAAGGACTAATTGAAAAACATAAAATAACTAACCAAGAATGAATGAAAACTATAATATCTAAGAATGCAAGACCAAGCATATACATATTTCTGAAAAAATTTGTAAACTAAGAGACTAAAATTTGTCTAACTGAATAATTTTAAATCTGTATGCTTTGTTCAAGCAAACCTGAACTGAATATCCACTAAACACTTTACTGAGACTATGGAAGGTATCATCTAACCAATATGCCCCAATTTGAGCTAATTGGGGTCCAACCTATAACCTAGTTAGTAGGGTGTTAGTACCGTACCACGGGTACTAACACTAGCTCTGTGGATCCACTAAACTAGTGTCCCAAAGGAATAATGAGTCTCCCTCAACTTGCAGGTGCTCTAATGATATATGTGTCACCGTCAAATGGCAGGTAAATGCCTTGTCAACCCTCAACTGTAGGTAGACATCTTTAACCTACGCTAGCAATGTAGTTCTATAACTCGAGGATTGTTACTAAGGGTCACACCCTTTATTGTCAGGTGAGCCCTCATCCCTGAGTTTGCTCGCTGCTAAATTCTACTCCCAACTGAACTGACATTAGAACTGAACTGAACTATGCTTGACTGAACATGATTTTATAACTTATAATTCTCATTATCATTTCATAAACTGAGTATATAATAGAATTTATGGTTTAACTGAATCATGGCTGAAGTAATCTTAATTCATATAAAAACACTTAGGTATTATGTATTCATAACCTACCAACACTTAATGATCAGTGAATGCAATAACAAGCTTAAAAATTATAGTAAAAGATCATGGTTCAAAACCCATAAGGATATACATTCCATCAAATAGATGGGGATCATGAATTTAAATGTGGGAATTCTTTAAATAGGGGAAAACAACATGATTACATGACTGAAGTCATAAAGTTACAAGTTTAACATGGAATTCACTTGACTAAAGCATGCGAAACACAAATTCAAAGCATAAGGAATTCAAAACCTTACATGGAATCCTACATGGGCTAAATTGAATTAAAATCACCATAAAAACATGAATTAAACCTTTATTAAGCAATATAAAATATCATAATAATAGAAATATCCATTCTTCAAATGAAAAGAGGATTTTTGGACTCCGTGGGTGAAATGAAACCTTGAATGAACAGCCCACATACCTTATGTTTTTAAATTGAAAGGAAAAATGCTATTCTTGATGCTTTCTTGAATGTTCTTGATCTTGGGGAACTTTAATTATTGATGTCTTGGGAGAAAGGAATAGAACTCTTATTCTTGGATGGAGGAGAGGGTTTTATTGAGAGGAAAATTGAAGAAGAAGGGAAAAATTATTCCATAACTAATGCCCAAGTCATTTTATAAATGGTTGGGTTTAGGAGGAAAAGACCCAATTGCCCCTCAACCATTTAAATCAAAAGTTAGATTCAACAATGTCACCACAATACGGTCTAGTCATTTTCATTGAATTCTCTCAGAATGATGCAGTAAACATGAGTTCAGGACTATTACCGTGCCACGGCCTTATTGCGGTGCCCCTCTGGTTCTGTGATCCAAACACGCCCTAAACCCTGTTCGAATAGACCAAACCTTCTTTGAGATATACTTCTTATATCCCTGAACATGAATCAACTTAAAAACCAATATCTCGGGGTCGAGAAGACCAAAACTAAAATCCTCAAAGTTTAGGGGCCTTGAAAATGAATAAGTCCCAAACACTTAGTGAAATTTTCTGGCCTTAAGCCCCTTATGCATGCAACAAAGAGTTGAATTGAACTAAGAATAGTGTGAGTATTACATAGGGTTAATAGAAGTATTGTCCTAAGGAGGGATGGAGTGACCCACTTTTACTCCAAAAAAAATACATTTATACTTCTTCTTCCCCAAACTAGGCTTAAGTATCTAAGTTCATTCCTAGAGATCAAGTAAGCCATTATTCATCCAAAAATATTACTCCTTCCAACACATAAGAAACTAAGGCAATTCTACCCAAAACAATAGCAACTAAAGTAATTCCTTTAACTTAAGCCACTAAAAAAATTTTTACTCTAACATGAATGACTAGGGAAATTTCACCTACCATGAGAAATTTAAGGCATTTTCACTCTAATTATATACCGTGAGGCCCAACTTACCAACATTATGACTAAATATTCTAACTTCTTCAAGTCTAAGGTTTTGAGGTAGCAAATGGTCCAATTAAAGAATATATCCTCATTCATGCTTCACACAACTAAATCCTACCCCATATCTAGCATAATATCATATTCATACTATGATATATCTCAATCTATAAAGAAGGTAATCCTAGCATACATGGGTGTTGAAGAAAGCCCAAAGAATTTCCTAAATCATAAATTTCCCCTTCTGAGAAGCTTCTGAAAGATGCCACACTAACAAAATCACAATATACTCATAAAAATAAGAACAATAGTACCCATATTAGACTATTGTGATTCATTATGTTCATGATGAATTGACTATGTGAACTAATAAAAGAAGAAACCATGCCATGATTAGTTTATGTGCAAGTATTTGATAAATTGTCCATGAGAATGTATTAATACCACGATATAGTATGCAATTATGTATTTCCCAATTCATTTATAAGTGATACAGCCCAAGTGTTTATTGAAATGTTTTAATGAATAACCTGTGAGTATATAGCCATTTTTAGGATTTTAGGATTGTGTCATGATTTACATATTATGCTATCGAGTCTTGGGGATATTTAATACCCAACAATTTAGTTGTGTGCCTTGATCCTGTGTCATGTTTTCATGATATCCTCAGTCAAGACATGTTCAGTAGAATTCAGTTTGTTATGTGACTTAGGAAAACTCAGTAAACTCAGTATTCCTGTAATTTTAGAAAGCTCAGTACTTTAGTAATCTCTGTAGTATTCTGTCAGTCAACGAAACTTAATGAAATTAGTCTATTTTAGTATAGTTAATCATGTTCCGTGTCCATTTAGATGGGAGTGGGATTTAGGACCAAGTGAACCAAAGGATGACGACATAAACTTATAGTTGAGAGTGTGATCCTTAGAAGTAATCCTTGAATTCTAGAACTATGTAGCCAGCATAGGTTGAGATATCAACACTGGCAGATGAGGTTTGATGAGGTGGATAAACACTGTCAAATGAGGGTCCCACCATTTTATTTTTTGGACACTATCATATTAGAGTCACCCACAGTTAGTCTTTACTAGTGGTGCGGTATTGACACCCTTCTAATTGGGGTTACAAATTGGATCCCAACCTAGATATATTGCTTTATTTGGGGCATGTCGGTTCGATGACTACTTCCCATAGTTACAGTTTTAGTCTCAATCTCAATAATAGAACTCATATAGTTCTTCATATTTTAGGACTGTCAGATACAGTGAACTCAGAATAGTATGGAACTCAACTAGTTCCATCAGAACCCAGACTGGTAGATACAGTCGCTCAGTATCAGTTATTTCAATTATACTATTGTCAGTATGTCATGTTATTAGTACTCATACTCAGTAATTGTGTTAACACGAATTTAGTTACAGTCACTTATTCATGCATGTATTCTCACGTTTATGTTATACAGTCAGTTAGCATTGTTCATGCATTTTAACCCTTTGTATTCTTCCTAACTCACTTGTATACCAGTACATTCAAACATACTGACACATTTTCTCTATGGTGTTTTATACCATAGGTTCAAAAGCACGAGCTCCAAAGCATCAGTAGCATCCCAGTACTCAGCATTCAGAGTCAGCAGTTAGTCCTTATCCTTCGAGGACATAATAATTACTTTATTTCTTCATTACTTAGTTATTTTAGTAGTTGGAGTTAGTTGGGAACATGTCTCATCATCCCCTTATTCAAATAGTTTAGAGGCTTTCAGACTACAGTGTTTTCAGACTAGATATTTTTAGACATTGTTTTAGTTTAGGTATTGTCGTACCATATTATTCAGATATAGTTTTATGAGATGTTTATTAGTTTTGATCCTTATGGCCTTTCAACCCTCATTTCAACATTTATATAGTATATTATGCAGTGTTCAGGTATAGATATCATTCATGGGTCAGCTTGTGGTCCTTCGGGGCTATGAGCACCGTGTACCATTTCAGGTACCAAATTCAGGGTGTTACAGTGGGTCTAGTTGTAACCTATTAGTCGGGCCCCAATATATGTTAGCTGCCGCATGAACCAGGGATATCACCGAAGGCCAAGGATTCTCTTTTACCCTTCTCCAACCATGGTACCTTTATATATAGTGTGACACAAGCACATGGTCATTTATACCAACCCTATTATCAATAAACATGCATTTTTGGTGTCCTTCCTTTGGACATACACCTTCACGGCCAGCTATCACAACCCTCGTTAATGCCCAATCAAGACATTTAAAACATACCCCATCCACTAATTCTAGATGTCAATTATTAAGGCATTATCTATCTTACCGACTATAGATTGAAAGCAATGTCCTTAGCTAATACTTTGGGTTTTTCTTCATACACAGCAGATTCTATTATTAAAAATCACTTGAGGGATTTCTTCGTACCCTGAAAGGTTTTCATTATCTTTCTTATCCTTTTAACCATTTATGCAATGCATTAGTTTCAAAGAGAATAGCGAAACCAAATGAGAGTTCACAATCCAAAACTAGTTATGCAAGTGGGTTGAGGTTATTTTCAATTTCCATACCAAAACAAATTACTTTGGGATTTCGTTGTACCGTATTGCCATAATTTACAAATTTGGGGAGTCCATTGTACCCCTATTCTATCAAACAGTCCCATGCACCCCAATGAGTGTACAAACCAATAATTGATGTATAATAGTTCCATAGCAATCATGAGAAAACATTCAAACAATAATAACCAAAACCCTCAACCAATAATTCAAAAACCAATATCAAAGCCATGAATAATAAACCAATTTTCATGCCATTAAGAAAATATAAGATGAGGGAAAGAGGTATGTGCCTTAACACCAAGAAATTTGAAAGAGATAGCACCCTTAGAACCCTAGGTGACCACTTTCCTTAAAACCCTAGCCTTTACTTGACTAGGGAATTTGAGAGAGAATTGGAGAGTGTTTAATAATCAAAAGTATTGGAAATAATCCTCTTTAGATGTTTTATGGGTGTGGGGTCTAACAGGGAAAAGGATGAAAATACCAAGATGTCCCTAATTAAATAACTGAAAAATATTGCCCCATTCCAGTGGGTGACCTTACAACTCGTAGGGTCATCCTATGACTCAATTAGTCCAGTCATAGTCTGAACATGTCCAAGGCCACCCCATACTAGTTTAGTTATGAGTCATACCTTACGACTCGTACCTGATACTTACGATTCGTACCCTCCTCTCGTACCTAAGGAAATATTTTTTTTGGCATACGATGGACATCCTTCGATCTCCATCTGATGGCTCCTATGGAGTCATTATGACTCTTTACCCCCAAGTCATCACCAAAACATTAAGTCAGGAACATCTCACTGGCCACCTTACGACTAGGGTTCTATGACCCATATAGTAACCCTATGACTCATAGGGTGAGTCGTATTCAACACAGTAAGGATAAAATTTTAGAAATTTTCAAGGTCCAAAATTTGGGGTGTTACAAATTCTTAAAAACCAACTCATAATCTCAGAACAAAAGTTAAAGAAGTAATGAACTCCTACGAATGTACTATAGCCTCCTGAAATTAAGAAATGGATGTCATCATTCTAATCCATAGGACTCTATTTGATGGCACCTACTTTTTTCTGCCATTAAGTAAGAAAACTTGTAGCCTGGATCTACACACAATGGGCTAACATGGTAGAAAATAGCCTAGAAGCCATAAATCAACATTTAAAAAGTTAAAACATTGATAAAGTAGTCATAACTGTATAATAGATAGATTAAAGGTCAATACCCATCCCAAGACTCATTAATGTTAGTACAAAAGCTACTAAAAATGAACTATAAGTAGTGTATAGTCAAATACAATCTGTCAAAAATTGAACCACTAGACATAGATAAATATAAGGGAAAAGGGGAACTCTTACTACAAGAGCTCACCTAATTTTCTAATTGATTTGCACGAGAATCACATCAAAAAAGGCAACTAGTACTAAGATCTACACCAAAATGGTAAAAAGTATATTATGAGTACCAAAACCACAGGTACTCAGTATGTATTATCGGCCGATTGAGCTAAATCTTGAAATAAATTTAATAAGATACAAGATAAATTAAGTTAAGGTAAAAATACAAACCTAGAAAAAAGATCCAACACCATTGCACATAAATAATTAAATGAATTACAAAAATTAACATAAATATCGCACAACTATAACTAAGAAAAATTGAACCCTGTAAGACAATTAGCACAAAAAAGTAAATAACACTATGTAGGCCCCCATAAGCCTGAAGGGTACAATCAAAGGGAAGTAAATAATCTAAGATCGATAACTCTATTGAATATTGGCTATAACCATCAAACCATCCATATTGAATCATTTCATGCCAAACTCTCAATGTCGGACTTAAACCAGAACTCATATCATTATCATCATAACATCCTTAATGGTATCATCATAACATTATTTTCCAGACTTAAACCAGAACTTATATTATCAACATCATGATCTATTTCTAGAATTGAGTCAAAATCTATATTTATAAACAGTATCATTGAAACATACCAATAAGCTACATTAGCAAACTACCTTAATAAACAATATCAAATAACTGTATCATAAATCATTCCTATACTAATATCAATACACCGAATCAAGACTCGTACCCATGGGTCATACTAATAATCATACCCATAGATTATATCGATACCATATCTATCATACCAGGCCAATAACCATATCTATAAGCCAACTCAATATTAATATCTATAAGCCATATGAATAATCATGTCTATAGGACATACCAATAACCAGATCCTTAGGAAATATCCATAATCATGTATATAAACCATATTAATAATAATTTCTATCAACCTTACCAATCATTATATCGATAAATCATACAAATAGTCATATTTATAAACCATCGAGTTTCCCTAGAATTAGCACCAACTCCCAATACATACTAGCATAAGTATGCCATATTTAATCTCCTCAAATTCCCAAAATATTTACTACAAAGAGTGTAACATGCGTATAAAGGTATACAAAAGATAATAGAAGTTTTGACCTAAAGAGAGCTAGATAGGCCTATTTTTAATCCCTGAGATCTATTTTGAGGCAGTTTCTACCACGAACTAGGATAAGGTTTCTAAATTAATTTCTAGACATTAAATATATTATAAATATCCCTAAGATATCAATTCTTTATAATACTTGAACAACTAAGGAAATTCTTTCTAGAATGAGAATGACTAGGTCCATTCCACCTAAACATGAGAAACTAGGTCAATTTCGCCTAAAATGTGAGCAACTAGGTCAATTTTACTTATATTGTAATTGCAAGATAGCCAAAATAGTCCAAATAATACTAATCATATAAACCATAATTTTAATACCTAATACATCCCATATCTAGCATAATATCATAATCATAATAGGAATTAGCTCACTCTATGAAAAAGCTAAACCTAGCCTACCTAGATACCAAAGAAAACCCTAAAGAATTTGCTAAACCAATGATTTTTCTTTTTTAGAAGCCTCCGTAAGATGGAATGCTATCGAAATCACAATGTAATTATAAAAAAAACAATGATACCTATATTGCACTATTGTGCTTAAGAATCCACTTTCAAAACCATCAAAAGGTCCATCTATGTTTAAGGAATATTTACCCTTGAGTATGGGTAAATGTTGTGCTTAAATAGTGCAATAATCATCCCACTATTATTTAGGGATTTTAAAAAAATGGAGAGTAAAACCAATAAATTGACGGAAGCTTACCACAAATTTCAAGAAGAAATACATAAATTAAATTCACCAAGACTCCAAAATTACCCAGAGATTATTACCCAAAGTTTCTACTCTCTTTAAGGTTTTGCAAACTTGAGAACGAGTGAAAAATAGAAAAAATTAGGCTAAGAGGGGGCTTTTATACCCTTCCCAGGTATGTAGGTGTCTCTTAAAGAATACTTGTTGCCTCAGCCCATGTCGCGTAAGAGACCTTAGGATTTCTTAAACGGTATTTGATTATGTGACAGGTGCCTCACTTACGCAATACTAGTGGGCCAAGTTATGTTACTTAGGACATCGGATGGTCACGTACACAGTGCACCATGACCAGTTAAGACTTGAAACTTTTCTAAATCTCTACCAATCCCTCGAGATTCATCCAGGATCTCATATGTGGAAACGAACAATGTTTTCAAACTCGATAGAATAGTCAAAATTTCCATCCTATGTTTTTTTGATGAAAATTGGTCCCACACCTTGTTCCTTTTTTCTTAACTTTCAACAAATAGCCCAATATGAGTCTTGAAGCCTTAGGACTAAAACCAAGGGTCCACCATGCCTAAAATCTATATTTCAGAGTATTTTTGAACTATTAGAATTAGCATACAAGGTCATCTGACTAAATTTTTTGCTTGATATCCAATTTGAACCAATGAAGTGTTTGAAATAGTCAATTGGCTCTATAAGCCAAGAAAAATACTCGGTAGCCAAACTGTTAGTTACAGCAAGTCATAAATGACTAGGGTAGCTGTAAGAAATATTTAAATGGCAAAAATAAGTAGAAATATAGAAAATGACCTGAAAGATCATTACCATCCCTCAACAAAGCACCTAACCTGCTTAAAACACCCCAAACTTTGGCCCTTGGAAAATTTGTTGAGTCTTGAACCGTTTGGTAATCATAAGACTCAAAACATGACTTATATAGTGTTTTTACGGGTCTATGGACCCTAATCCTATGTTGGTTAGTATGATATTGGCTATGTTTTATTCTAGGTTTGAGAGACTCTATACGAGTCATATGACCAAGTTACTAGAAGTATAGGGTCCAATTCTTTGTCTTCCAGTTTCTATACCTTGGGTAAACTTTATGATAATAGTCATATGGAGATGGTACAAGTTACACAATGGAGTCGTATATTGGACAAAATGTAGTGTCCAACTTTCTGATCAAGTGACGACTTGAGGGTACCACTAGTATTATGTGGTAATGAGTTGAAGGGTTCACTCGTACCCACTTGTGAGTTTTTCAAATCTTGTAAGCTGGGCGTAGTTTGGACATTTCCCACCCCAAATCCTTAAGACCTCTCATCTTATAACACTTATTGGTCATTTATTCTAAACTTTAGAAGATCAAAACACTCTCTAAAAACTTGTCAATGGGATTGGATTAGGGTTTCTTGAAGATGATCATCTAGAGGGTTAAAGATTAAAATCTCTTCATGAATCTTCATAACTCTGGCAAGTAACTCTCCCATCATTGTTCATAAAAATCATGGGTTTTAAACATTGTTCATGATTCATTAATAGATGATTTAAAAAAACATAATTGAGGGTTTGGATGCATAATGTTGAGTACTATTTTTTTATGTTTAAATTATGATTATACATGTTTTTTTAATGGTTTTGCACATGTGGATGCACGAGAATTATGGTTTAATAAAGAGGTTATGTTTAACCCTAGACTTGATGGCATTTAGTTTTGAATAATGGTTTTATAATGGTATGACCTTAATCTATTTGTGAAAATGTCAATGAGAAGAATCTTGTCACTTATGAATTGTGTTTGAACTAAGGCCTTGGCCTTTGAATGTTGATGATAGGTAAATAGTTTTATAAAAGACTTATGGGCCATGAACTGATTTGAATCATAACATTGGTGGTATAATTAGCTAAATGGGTTCGAGTACCTAAATGTTTACTTGAATTGATGTCTTGGTTTAAATAATGGGTTCGAGTCCAAAAAGTAATTAATAATCGTTATGTCAAGTTGTTTTCTTGTATATGGGGTTGGTATGAAGATACCAACAGGATACCTTTGGTATGTAATTGGATTAATAGATTTGTATATATGAAATAAATGTTTTAAATTGCGCTTTAAAGTGGGATGTATAGTCGGACCATGAAATAGAGTCTGAAGGACTAACACTTAAAACAGTAGTAGCCGGTGTGGGTGTCTATATGATCGGGAGGTTCGAGTCCCCAAAATAGATATATGAATAAGAGGTCCGAGTCTTCCATAATGTATATATTTATTTTTAAGTCACCTTGACTATACCGAGAAGTTTGAGCCCCCCGTTAAGGCATGTATGGATATTGATATTCTCAGGTTCAAGTGGTTACACGCACTGAGGCCCTTCCAACTAGGGGAGAGTTGGGCCCATATAACCCGTGGGTTCATTTTTTTTATGACGGTTATGCTACACAACCCAGGTTAAGGTTTTTAAAGTTCATGTTGTGCCTTGTTCCCTATCCCGACTATATATAAATATATATATACGCATATGTGATTACGTATAATGATTTGAATTACTTTTAAATAATGGCATTATTTTATTCCTTCATCCCTAAGCTACATA
The DNA here is from genome assembly GCF_002878395.1 of Capsicum annuum. Taxonomy (NCBI): domain Eukaryota; kingdom Viridiplantae; phylum Streptophyta; class Magnoliopsida; order Solanales; family Solanaceae; genus Capsicum; species Capsicum annuum. Next base: position 117,347,951 of record NC_061122.1, on the reverse strand, counting down.
CTAATGCTTTAACTGCTAACTATCTTTAAATATTATATCCCCATATGATGTAGGAGTTTGAACTTCTTCTACTTTTTCTATGAAATTATCATGTGTCCGAGTGGATCGTGAGTTGACATTGAAATGGTGAGCTTCCATACTTAGGAAGGATTTATTTCATGGTCTATATATTTTATGTCTTAGACTTTGTTTAGATAAACTTTGTTTAGACTTTGTTTTGGCTATCGTCGGGGGCATGTCCCAACATTTTATTAACTTTAGATTTGTAGAGGCTTTGTAGGACTACTGTGGACTTGGTGTATTTTTTTGGTTGATTTTTTTTAGATTTTTCATGAGTTATTCTTAGTCTTATTTTCACCATGTTGTTATATATTTGAAACTCATTTGGAACTTGAGGTGGTTGAGTTGACTAGGTTTGGTAAGGGGAGATCTCCGTTCCACATGGGATATGAGATACCCATCACGGTGATGCCCTAGTTAGGGTCATGAAAAAGTTTTTATAAGAGCCTAGGTTCATGGTCAATTCACAAAGTCATGTCAAGTAGCATCTATTTTATGGGTGTGTATCACAACACACTTATAAAAGAGATGCTTGCGATATTTAGAAATATTTCCCTTTCTTGTTATCTTAATTTAGAGCTACAGATTGTACGGTCTTTGATTCTTCTAAATTTCATTTGCTCGCATTTTAGATCATGCATCCAAGAAGATTTGATGTTTATGCAAACTTTTTTGACCCGTCTGAGGACTTTTTGGATGGAGCTCATCCAAATTCTAAGGTCTAGATTAGGTCAAGGGTCGCTATATTTTACTATCCTCGTAGGTTCCTATATATCTCCACTAAACCTACCCCTAAGGGTGACACTCATACTTAGTCGCCTCCCGAGGCAGTTACGAATGTTGAGTTTCGTCACTCTATTAACCTATTGACTCAGTTAGTGACATCTCAGTCACAATAGTTGGGTTCTATTGGTTTTCTACTGGCTCATCAGAGGCCACTAGTGTTGGCAAATTTTTGAGGTTGCATCCTCTAATTTTTACTGGTATAGAGGTTGAGAAGGATTCTTAAAGTGTCATTGATGAGAGGGAGAAAAATTTTTGAGTTATGCGTGCTTCAAAGGTTGAAGGTGTAGTGTTTGTTGCCTATCAATTGTAGGATATGGCATACCAATCATATGATGAGTGGGAATAATTGAGAGGCTAGTATGTTGATTTTGCCATTTGGAATGATTTCTCTGTTGCATTTTTGGACCGCTTCTTTTCTCAAGAGTTTAAAGAGGAAAAAAAGAATTTGTTAACTTGAAGCAAGGAAGAATGACAGACAAGGAGAATGATTTAAAATTCCATCAATTATCCTGGTATGCTCTTTAATTAATATCTAATATAAGGGAACAGATAAGAAAGTTTTGCTTCATGATTTTTTTGTGTTAATTCTTGAGAGTAAGTCTAACATGTCATATAAAGACATGGACATCTCCAATTTATTGTGTAAATACAGATGGTAGAAGAGGAGAAAAGGAAGTAGGCTAAGATCGGTGATATGCAGAGTAATAAATTATAGTATTCATTGGGAGGGTGGTTCCCTAGCTCCTAAGTGAAGGCTCATATCATATCTTAAAGCTCAACATTGAACTCCAAGAAGTGTCTCTATCATTTGGTCCAAGTTAAATATTCTAACTTGGAATGTCCTTCCTTACATTCTATTACTGTGGTAAAATAAGCATCTTGAAGTCTTCTCTGATGATCTTTATGGTAACCATCCTGATAGGGAGATTGATTTTTGTATTAACCTTGTTCCAGACACTCGTTTAATTTTTATTCCCCCAAATAAAATAGTTTTAGCTAAGTTGAAGGAGCTTTACAGATCAACTAAAGGATCTTTTAGACAAGGGTTTTATCTATCCTAGTATGTCCCATGGGATGCACCAGTGATATTCGTGCATAATAAGGATGGTTCCCATCGTATGTGTATTGATTATCGATAATTGAACAAGGTGAAAATAAGAAATAAGTATCCTATTTTGAGAATTGATGATCTCTTTGATCAAATTCAGGGTGCCAAATTATTTTCTAAGATTGATCTTCAATCAGGATATCAAAAATAAAAGATTAGGGAGGTGGATATCCCCAAAACTGCTTTTTATATCTAGCATGGGTAGTTTAAGTTTCTGGTTATGTCTTTTGGGTTAAGTAATGCCCCTGCAGCATTCATAGATTTGATTAATAGGGTCTTCCATCAGTTTCTAGACTTTTTTGTGATTGTCTTCATCACTGATATTTTGGTGTACCTTAACAGTAAGGAGGATCATGACAATCACCTCTGCCTCATTTACGAGACCTTGAAAAATTAGCAGTTGTATGCTAAATTCTATAAGTGTGAATTTTAGTTAAATGTCATCACTTATCCGGGTCATGTCGTGTATAGTAAGGGGATTATAGTGTATCTTCAGAAGGTTATTGTGGTTAAGAAGTAGACTAGACCCATTACTTTATCTGATATTTTGAGCTTTTTGAGTTTAGGTAGTTACAATAGAAGATTTGTGGAAAGCTTTTCTTCTATTGTTGCTCCATTAACAAAGTTGACTCAGAAAAAGGTGAAGCTCTTATAGTCTGATGCTTGCGAGGATAGCTTTAAGAAGCAAAAATATAAGTTGACTTCAGCTCTAATTTTTACTCTACCCGAGGGTACTGAGAGTTATATCATTTATTATGATGCATCTCGGGTTGGATTGGGCTGTGTGTTAATGCAGCACAGTAAGGTGGTTGCTTATGCCTCTGGACAATTGAAGGTTCATGATAAGAACTATCTAAATCATGACTTGGAGATTTTAGTTGTGGTATTCTTATTGAATATTTGGTGTCATTAAATTTGTGGGGTCCAAGTTGATATCTTTTCTGATCATAAGAGCCTACAGTATTTTTTTCAGAAATAACTTAATATCAGGCAATAGAGGTATCTTGAGCTTCTAAAGGACTATGATATGAGTCTTCACTACCATCTAGGTAAAGATAATATAGTTTTGGATGCTCTTAGTATGTTGTTCATGGAAAGCTTGTTGTATGTCGATAAGCATAAGTAGGAATTGTTGAAGGATATTCAACATTTGGCTAACCTTGGAGAGTGTCTTTTAGACCCTGAGAATGGTGGTGTATTTGTGTAATAGGTGGTACAATCATCTCTTGGTTCGGAAATGAAGAAGAAGCAAGTGTTAGATTATCTTTTGATGAAGATTAAGGTTGATATGGGCAAGCAAAAAGTGATGGACTTTGAGACTGGCAGAGATGGTATGTTGAGGTACAAAGGGAGGTTATATGTTCCTGACATGGATGGGTTGCGCGGCAGGATTTTGGATGAGGCCCATGAATCATGGTATACGATTTCTCCTGATTCAATAAAGATGTATCATGATATCAAGAGTATGTACTGGTGGAATAACATAAAATAAGATGTAGCCAACTTTATGGCTTAGTGTATGGTATGTCAGCAAGTGAAGGTGGAGCACATAAGGCCCAGTGGGCTACTCCAAAAAATTAAACTATCTATGTGGAAGTGGGAAGTAATTAATATGGATTTTGTTACCGGCCTCCTGTTGATGCGTAATAAGTGTGACTCCATTTGGGTTATCATGGATAGGATGACTAAGTCCGCTCACTTCTTATTAGTGTGTACTACTTATTCTGCCGAGGATTATGCAAAGTTATTCCTTCATGAAGTGGTAAAGTTGCATGGTTCACCTTCCTCGATTATTTTGGATCATGTTACTTAGTTCTCATCACATTTTTTGTTCTCTTTTCAGTGTGGTTTGGGAATAAAGGTGAGTCTTAGTATGTCTTTTCACCTGTAGTCAGATGGGCAAGACAAAAGGACTATTCATACTTTGGAAGATATGTTTTTAGCCTATGTAATTGACTATGGTAGTAGTTGGTTCAACCATTTGCCGCTCATTGAGTTTGCCAACAATAATAGTTACCATTCAAGAATTGGTATTACCCCATTTGAGGCATTGTATGGTAGGAGATATATAACTCCTATTGGGTGGTTTGAAGTTGGTGAAATGGAAATTATTGGTCGGGATTTGGTTTACCGAGCTATGAAAAGATCAAGGTAATTTGAGATAGGCTTAAGACTACCCAAAGTTTCCAAAAGTTCTATAAGGACGTGAGATAAAGGGACTTAGAGTTTGAGGTTGGAGATTGGGTGTTCTTGAAAGTGTCTCCCTTGAAGGAAGTAATGCAGTTTGGGAAGAAGAGGAAGCTCAGCTCCTAGTATGTTGGCTTGTACTTGATTTTAAGAAGGGTTGGTAATTTTGTATATGAGTTGTAATTTCCATCTATCATGAGTTCCATTCATCCGGTATTCCATATGTCCATGTTAAAAATGTATGGGTATCCTTCGTTGGTTGTTCCATTAGAGAGCATTGGTATTTTGGATTTCCTGTCCAATGAGGAGGTCCCGATAAGGATCTTGGGTCCGCAAGTTTGTCAATTGTGAATGAAAGATGTAGCTTTGGTAAAGGTTCTATGGTGGAACAAAAAGTCAGAGAAATCTACTTTGGAGGCCAAGGAGGACATAAAGTCCAAGTATCCATTCCAATTCCCAATTCTAAAAAAATCTTTCTGAAGGTACGTGTTGCTCTTAACATCTTTGTTTTAGGTCTTTGTTAAAGGTAGATTGCGGATTTCTTGATGTTTTTTTTTTAAGTTTAACAAAGGTAAGAGTAGATGCATGTGAATTCTAAATTGTGCTTGTATTACCTTGCCTCATCCTTCGAGGACAAATGATTCTAAGAGGGAAAGACAGAAACAACCCAAACTTTGGCCCTTACAAAATTTCTTGAGTCTTGAACCTTCTGATCATCATATGACTCATATGGTGTGGTTACGGGTAGTCGTATGTTGGTCAGTGTGATATTGTACAAGTTCTATTATAGGTACAAGAAACTCCATACATGTCGTATGATCAAGGGATGAGAAGTATAGGTTCCAATCATATGTTGTCCAATATCTAGCCTTTGATGTTCTGCCTTGGGTACGACTTGATAATACTAGTCGTATGGAGATGATACGAGTTGATCAAGGGAGTTATATGTTTGACAGAATGTGGTTTCTAACTTTTTAATCAACTTATGACTTGAGGGTACCACTCATATGATATGGTTATGAGTTTGAGGGTTCACTCATACCAACCTGCGATTTTTTTGCAGCTTTTAAGTTGAGGGTAGTTTGGAAATTTCCCACCCCAAACCCTTCAGACCCCATATCTTATAACACTTGTTGGGAGTTCATTCTAAACTTAAGAAGATCAAACCACTCTCTACAAACTTATCAAGAAGATTGGGCTACGATTTATTCACGGTGACCATCTAGAGGCTTAAAGATTAAAATCTTATTTGAATCTTCAAAACTCAGGTATGTGACTCTCTCTTCATTGTTAGTTCACAAAAATCATGTTTTTTAAACATTGTTCATTATTCATTAATGGTGAATTTGAAAACCATGGTTGAGGGATTGGATACATAATGTTCAGTATTATTTTCTCATGTTTTAAATTATGATTATACATGTTTTGATTATGGTTTTGCACATGCAGATGCACGGGAATTGCGGTTTACTGATAGGGTCATGTTTAACCCTAGACTTGATGGATTTTTGTTTTGAATAATGGTTTGATAATGATATGTCGTAAAAAAGTCAATAAGAAGAATCTTGTCACATATGAATTGTGTTTGAACTAAGGCCTTGGCCTATGAATGTTGATGATTGGAAAATGGTTTTATAAAGGACTTGTGAGCCATAAGTTGATTTGAATTGTAACCTTGGTGGCTTAATAGGCGAAATGGGTTCGAGTCCCTAAATGTCTACTTGAATTGATGTCTCAATTTATATAACGGGGTCGAGTCCTGAAGGTAATTAATATTGGTTATGGCGGGTTGTACGCTTGCAAGTGGGGTTGGTATGATGATACCAACGAGATGCCTTTGGTAATTAATCGAGTTATTGGATGTGTATATATGAAATGAATATCACAAATTGGGCTTTAAAAGCAGGTTTATGCCAAGCCATGAAAGTGGAGTTTGATGGATGAACACAGGAAACCACGCTAGCTGGTGTGGGTGTCTATATGGCCGGAAGGTTTGACTCCCCCGAATAGATATATAAATGGGAGGTTCGAGTCACCCATATTGTATACAATGGTGCTTAAGTCACCTTGACTATGCTAAGAGGTTTGAGTCTCCCATAAAGGCATGTACAGATATGGATATACTTAGGTTCATATGGCTACACGCACTTGTGCCCTTCCATCTAGGAGAGAGATGGACTCGTATAGCCTGTGGGTGCCTTGTTTTGTGATATTTATGCTACACAGCCGATGATAAGATTTTGAAAGGTCTTGCTAAGCCTTGTTCCCTATCCCGACACTGTATATATGTATATATGTAACTTCATTTGATGATTTTTCTTGGTTTGGAATGATGACATTATTTTATTCCTCTATCCCAGAGTTATATGCAAGCGCACTAACCGCTAACCTATTCTAGATGTTGTCTCCAAACACGATGCAGGGGCTGGAACTTTTTCCACTTTTCCTATTAGTTATCAGGTGTTCAAGTGGATCATGAGTTGAGCTTCCATAAATTGGAAGGCTTCATTTCATAGTCCATATATTTCATGTCTTAGATTTTTTTAGACTTGGTTTTGTCTATTTACGGGAGCATGTCCTGACAATTTATTAACTTCAGATTTTGAGAGGCTTTGTTGGATTACTCATGGAAACACTAACATAAAGAATAGCTTTAAAATTAATAAAGAGACAAATGAAACACACAAACAAATATTCATTCATATGTAAAAGGTAAGTATCATTTAGAGTATAATTTAAATATCCAGAGAAAAAGGTACAAGAATTGAGAAAATTTAAATAGGTGAAGGGCTTAGGAAGACGGTTTAGAGAAGTATATCCATTATATTATATTCTGTAGATGATAGTGTAACAATTTCTTTATTGGATGCCTTATCTCTGCATTCAAGCTCAGAACCTCATTAGTTAGAGTTGAAACTCTCTTCTTTAGTTCAACATTCTTAGTTCTAAGATCTTCAGAGACACATGGATTTTTATTAGAAAGATGTTTAATTGTCATTTGCAATATCCTAATTTCTACATCTTTAGAAGTTGTGTTGAGCTTCAATTTCTCCATTTCTTTGTTGAGCTCCTCTTGAGAGAGGTTACCTAATTTATTTTCTTCGCACTCAGTTTTGATCAGAGTCTTCATACAAAATAGTTGTATCACAGTTCCAGGAGTTCCATTTGCACAAACAATACCAAAATGATCAAACACTTTGTTCAACAATTATCCATAAGGCATTCCATGATTTTCATTTTTCCATGAACAACTTTATGTAAGTGTTCCACCATTAAATAAGGTAAACTAATGAAATTAAAACTGGTAAAACACTCTATGACATACAAATTGACAGCTGAAGCAATTTTCGTCTATTGTGATCTGGGCAAAATAACTTTGTTAACATAATCAAAGACTAATTGTAACTTACTTTTGAGTGATATCCTATTTACTATAGCCACATATTTCTCCCTTTAACCTTTAATGAATTTTCCATGAAATCTATTGAGGTTTGCTATTTAATAATTATCCACACACCACTAATAGGAACATCCAGAATTTCCAAAGTAACACAACATCAAGATTTAACTTCTTTACTTGAACAACTATAGTCATCTTTAGTTTGTCTTCAAAAAAATCCAATATGGAATAGAAATCCTAAATACCTCATCAAAGACTGCGGGAATATTTCATTTCATAATATGGAGCCATTTTTCATGTTTAACAAGCTGAACTAATTCCGTTATTACTAGATTTGTCAATACAGTTGAGTAAAACAACCCTCCTAATCAGTAATTTTTGATTTCTCAAATTGTTTCTAATTTCCTTGGGCACAAACTTATTTTCTTCTTCCCTTAGAGTCATTTTCCTCTTTCTTAGAGCAGGTCCCTTTGAAGGCTACTACTTTATAGTAGGACTTCTAGATTTCACTCTATAACTTCTTATTTTTATACTGATTTTGGGGTAATTTAATAGAAAGATGTGATTTTCAACAATCCAGTTATCACTTATCATTACACTATCAAAAATATTATGTATTTTTTAGGATAAATATTTATCAACGAGTTGAATGAAGAAATAGTCTTCTTTTAAAGGAATGGGATGACTTAACTTGGTTGACTCTTTGAATAAAGGAAGATTTTTATACAACAAAACTTCAGGAAGAAGATCAACCATTTTCATAGGGATTTCATTCATTTGATATTCATCCAGCAGGGTGGTTTTGAAGACTAGTTCAGTAATGTGATGTCCTGATAGGGATGGAAAGAAAGAAATACACTTGGAGTTCTGAAGAAGGTTTGAGAGTGGGTTATTATCTATACTAAATTTTATGGAGATTACATATTTCAGGTTAGGTGCTTATTTGAAACAAAAAGGACCGCAGATTTGGAGAAGGCATTAGGGTAACATATGTACACAAGGATGAGCTTTTGAATAAGTGAAAAGAAATTGAATTCTATTTAAGGATGACTCACCTTTTCCTTTTAGAATAAGTCGAACTTCTTATACAAAGAGAGATAATGTGGCTTTTTTTGTTAGAACAAAAAAAATGAAAATTTACGATACTAATTTGAGAGATGGGATAAGGTCCCTCTCTTTCTTGAGTGAATTCTCCAATTCTTTCAAGTCACATGTGTACTCTTCCAAAGTTATTCCCGTGTCTAATACCTGCAAAGGTATGATACTAATTTAGACTAACAAGTACATACTTTATAAAGGATACCTGTCTCCTGATCATAGCTATTTTTATGGAGAACAACTGATTCATTCTGGTTATTTTGATCAACCCCAGCTTAACCTATTCTTCACAAATTGCTCCTTGTGAAAAGACTTAGGAAATATGTATGTTATTTGATCTTCAATCTTCCAAAACTTCATGCAAATAGCTCTCATCTCAGCATTGTCTCGCAGACAGTGATGTCTCACATCAAAATGCTTGGTCCTCTTATGTTATATTGGATTCTTGGTCATGTTGAGAGAACTTGTGTTGTCACACTTTAGAGTAATAGTGTCTGAGAGAATCCCAAAGTCCTTTATTTATTGTTTGGTCCATAATAATTGAGCATAATAAGAAGTTGCAGCCATATACTCAGCTTTAGCAGTATAAAAGGCAACTTATCTTTCTTTTTAGAACCCTAGGAGATTAAGAAAGAACATATAAAATTAGCCATTCATAGGGTACTTTTTCTATACACTAGATATTCAGCATAATCAGTAGCAGCATATCTTACCAGATTAAAATTATTTCTAGAATAATAGTACAGGACCAGGTCCTCTATTCCTTTTAGATACATGAGAATTCTTTTTACAGCGTTCAAATAAGACTCATTAGGACAGGCCTAAAATTTTGCACATATTCCCACACTAAACACAATATTTGACCTTCTTGTAGTGAGATATAATAAGGATCCAATAATCCCTCTATACATGGTCTCATTAACTAAGGGATAGAATTCATTATTATCCAACTTGGAACTAGTTCCCATTGGAGTTTTAATTAGCTTGGCATCTCCTAGGTTATATTTATTCAGTAGCACTTTGATGTACTTCTCTTGATAGATCATTGTTCCTTGATAAGTTTTCTTAATCTACAAACTTAGAAAGAAACTAAGTTCACCCATCATGCTTATTTAACATTCACTCCCCAATAGCTTTGCAAACTCTTCACATAGGTATTTAAAAGTAGCTCAAAAGATTATATCATCAAATATATTTGAACAATCAGTAAGTTGCTACCTCTAACTTTAAAAAGAGAGTAGTGTCAATTTTCCTCTTTAAGAGTCATTTTCTAGAAAAAAATTTGAAAGTCTCTTATACCAAGCCCTAGGTACTTTATTCAAACCATAGAGATTTTTTTCCAATTTGAGTACATGATGAGGAAAATCTGCATCTTCAAAATTGGAGGTTGTTTGACATAGACTTCTTCCTTTAAGTTTACAATTAAAAAATCACTTTTGACATCCATTTCTAAGAGTTTGAACCACATATCCTCTATACTTGCTATAGGGGAAATGTCTAATCGTAATAAATTCCTTTCTCCTGGTTATCTGTATCATTCAATCCTTTTCCATCATCTTCAGCAATGTCATCCCTTTGAAATGGAATGAGTTCTTCTATTTCTAAATCTTCACCATCACTTTGATTCATTAGCTTTACCGACTCATCAAACAACACATGCACACTTTCTTCAACACACGATTCTTTGTTGAAAATGTTGTATTCTTTACTTGTGGAAGAATATCCCACAAATACTGCTTTATCACTTTTGGAGTCAAACTTCCCTAGATCATTCTTCGCATTATAGAGAATATTACAATTCAGCTTTATTTGAATTTGCTTTGCAAAAGTAACCAGAACCTCATGGGTTTCATCCTTTGTTCTCAAGAACATTGTCCAAGTGAAATTTAAGTAGTCATCCATAATCATAAACACAAACTTGTTTCCTCCTCTACTTTGGACTTTAATCGATCCACATAGATCCATATGCAATATCTCAAGGGGTCTAGAAGTACTCACCTACTTCTTCAACAAAAAAGAATACATAGTTTGTTTTGCCCTTAACACGGGAATTACAAACCTTAATGTTTGGAAATTTCATCTTTGGAAGGCCACATACCAGGTCCATTGAAATCAACATAATCAACAAAGAGAAGCTTACATGTTCCAGCCTTCTATTCCATAGAACAACATCTTCACTTTTAACACTTAAGCACGTTAATTGCCCATTAGTCACAAACTCCAAATAATAGATATGCATATTTTTTATCCTCTTGGATTGGAGAATAACTTTCCCAGACTTCAAGCTTGACATAGTACAACCATCAGCTGAGAATTTGGCCTCATTACCATAACCACATATTTAAGAAACACTTAGAAGACTATACTTCTTTCGATCTTTCCCACACCATGATTATAGCCCGCTTTATTATTTCCAAAAGGGACACCTCTACCTTCACGTGTCCATCTCTTCTACAATGAGTACATAGAGGTTTCTGGACCCTTTTTATAATACTATGAATAGCTTACCTTGAGACCTAAGTGATTGGGTTTAATATTGATATCCAAACCCTTTACCATTATTTACACTCTAACTAGTTAAATTAGAAAGGATTTGAGAGGATGTGGTCTGTTTTTGTGATTTGTTAAGCTCTTACCTTATATAAACCATGTCCCTTTCTAACTCTTAATTCTTATAAAGGTCAGCCATAAGGTGCTTTTGAGAATCCCTTAATTTTTCTACAAGCTCAATTTGAACCCTTGATGCTTCTTTCTTCCCTTTATCATCAGAATTATTTACTATCTCTAGTTGACTCATTAAACTCAATTTTTCAGATTTCAAATTTCCAAACTATTCCTCTATTTAAAATATTTGGATAGTTAAAACAATTAATTCAAGCTCTTAATTCTCTAATTATCTTCTAGAAAATTTTTCTCAGTAGTCAATTCTCACACAGAATCAATCAACATATTTTCTAGATTTTTTAACTTTCTAGTAGAGTAGTTATCTAAATTTTCCTTAATGTCAGAGAGAGTTACCTCATTTTCTTCTTCATATTATGTTTTTCTATAACAAAAAACAAGGAATCATAGGTAAGTCCACACTTATCCACAACCAACATAGACACATCTTTTCCCATTTTAGATTCATCAAATTCACTAGAGGAATCTCCCCACATTTCTAGGGCCTACTTCACATCTGTTCTTCTTGATTTTACAAGGACCTAGTCCATGTTCTTTCCTTCGTTACTTCCATCATTGATATATTCTTATTAATCTATTTTTTGAATTCGACAGTCCTTGATAAAATTTTCAGGACTTCCATAGTTGTGACAAACTCTAACAGTGCATCCTTTTGTGCTGCTACTTACTCTTCTTTGAAATTGACCACTTTTCTTCATAGATCTAACAATCCTTTTTGCCAAATAGAGAACATTAGTGTCTTCTTCACTTGAATCATATTTTGAAGTCTTCAATGCTAGAGATTTTTCTCTTTTTTGTTCCTTCTTCTCTTTTCCTTTCTGCTTCTTGAGTATATGAGTCTTAAGACTTCCAATAAGTTCATCCATTTTAAGAGTTTTCAAATTTTGTGCCTTAGTGATAGCATCCACTTTGATTTCCAAGGACTTAGGTAACACACCTTAAATTTTTCTCACCTGTTAATACAAAGTATAACTTCTCCTAAGAAGTGCAACTCATTGGTGATTGAAGTGAATCTAGTATGCATCTCTTGGATAGTTTCTCCTTCTTTAATGGTGAAGGTTTTGTACGGAGTAGTCAGCATATTAGTCATTATAATCATTCATATCAATGGTTCCTTCATGAGCTGTCCTCAAGAAATCCCAGATTTCCTTAGCACTTTCAGTAGTAGAAATCCTATTGTAATCATCAGGTCCTATGCCACAGATAAATAATTTCTTTACCTTATAATTCTTAACAACCTTCTTTTGATCTTCATCATCAAACTCTCTCCTATTTTTGACAACCATCCTTGTTATGTCTCCTTCTTTGACCTCTCTAATGGGCATATGTGGACTATTATGTATTACATCCATCATCTCACTGTCCTCAACCATAAGGAAATATACATCCTAGTTTTCCACCACCTATAGTACTGCACATAAAAATAGGGTGGTCTAGTGGTAGATTGCCATTCTTCCAGATTAGGTAGAGCATCCATGATGAATAAATCACTGTAGGTATGATACTTTAAGAGTGTCGTTGCTCTAATACCAATTGTTGAAATGTGAGGGGTTTCACCACACTATGAAGGACCAGGTCCATTATGTTCAGACACAGGCAATAAAATAGCAAAGCAGTAGAAAACTAAAACTTTGCTGGAAGTCAAAAAACACAAATATTTAATGTGGAAACCTCCTTGCTCGAGGGAGGAAAAACCATGGCTTGCCCTCACAAATGCTCAACAATCCACTACAGTCAAACTCGTGATTACAGACTCAAATAGGAACTTAACTCTAAGCTCCACCAGTTTGCAATAACTCTATTACAAACATACCTTGACAACTCTTCCCTAAACTCACTACAATATTTATTAACTCTAACCAATATCAAACTCAGGTAATTCTAGCTAAACACTCTTAAGAACATAAGAAAATAATTTATCTTATAACATGAGTAGTTCAATTAGAGACCAAGAGTTGACTCAAGAACAAACAAACCCTCAATACACAAAACTTGGGACTTGAGCAATATTTGAGTTTGTGTTGATTTGTCTCTTCAACAATCTAATTGTAAAAACTAGTAAATTGATGGGCATTTTTTTCCATTTATAATGGATAATGATTAGGGTTAAAGATTGTTCCAGGTATACTAAAAGGTAAAAGCTCACCCGTATAGTTTGTTATAGTAACAGACAATACTCTATAGGATATTGATACTTGTATGGAATTTATGAAGACCAAGGGACCTAGTCCCTTATTATTAGCTAATTATCATCAAAACAAAATATACCACATGGTTATAGCATAATAATATAGAAAAACATGATAAGCGTAGGCAATCAATATCTAAGATAAATCAATATCTACCTTATCTAGGACAATCGGATCTACCATAGTCTTACACCAAATAAAATTCATAAGACAAGATTGATGCACCTAATCCACCACTAAAGAAACTCCCACATGGGTAGATATATAGATAGGCAAGGTGAGAGAATCACAAGAAAAATCAAAACCCAAAGCAAATTATGCATACCCATAGGAGAAAGTAGATTCTAGATCAAATAATAAAGATGCAGATCCGAAACAAATAGGGAAGATACCTATAATGACAACATCGAAAGCCTCTGCCTCTAGTCTGAAGGATATAGCTTAGCATTATCCACAACCACCATCGGACTAAGTAGCCCCATGATCACTATCATTGGCACCATAACCTCTACCCTGTACACCTCTAGTAAAACCTCTACCTCTCACTATAGATATAGAAGTAGCCCTAAAAACATAATGGAGATAGTTTTTGACCATATGGAAAACCACATCACACACAAAGTAACCTCTATGGCTTGACTTAATAGAAGGAGGTATAGTTGAGCTAAGACGACCAACTAATGATGCTAGAATAGAAGACCCACTACCTGAGACATGTAAGCCTACATGCACTGGTCTACTATGTTATCTATGAAAGCCTGTAGAATCTCTCTATCAAGGAGTGTGACCTCTAAACTCACCCTGATGGAGTACTCTCTTAGAGCCTCCCATAGATATGCAAAAAATAGACTCATTCACCTTAGCATGGTCTACTATACTCTAAAATAATGCCCTATGCACCCCCATTTGAATCATAGATAGTTGAAGAGAAATATCTAACCCCTTTTATGAACTTTTCAATCCTCTCAGACTTGGTTGCAATGCAAGTATAAGAATATTTAGATAAGGCATAGAAATATGCTTCATACTCTATAACAGTCATGCAACCTTGCTCTAAGTGATCAAACTCGTCTCCCTTCTGACCCTCAGACTGTAAGGCATAAACCTATCAAAAAAGGCCATAGTAAATTGATCCCAAGTTATATCTAGAGAATCAAGAGATTTGAAACTAACAAGTGACCTCCACCATTACCTAGTTGTATTTCTCAACTGATACGTAATATAAGAAACCACATGTGACTCCAATAATCTAAGGTTATAAAACTTCTCACCAAAATCAATCCAGAACTTATAGAAATCTTCGCTTTCAATAGCACTAAAACTAGGAGGACCAAAATAATGAACCTTTTAAACCTCTTCTGATCCACAAAAAACATAACTATACATGCAAAAATTAAAGGCATAGTTAATCTAGTTGGCTGAGATACTACTTGGGAAGGTAACATAGATGAAAGTTGAACTCATGATCTCAAAATACCATATTTAGATGTAGGCATTGATGTAGGAGGAACACTTGGAGCCTATGGAGTACTATAAGTAGATGTCGGTATCGGTACTACTAGAGGATCCACACTTCAAACTTAAGGAAAACCATATGCATGCTCTAGGATAGACAGAGGTATAATACGTGAACCTAGAGAAACGCTAGGTGTACTCAAAGAACACCCTCTAAATGGGTCAAAAAGTGAATAAATAACCCCTCCAAGACCAGGATAGAAGAACTCAGTGGGACCAGAGTAGGCCTTTATCTAATGTATATTCAACTTAAGGATCAGGGGATATACCCTAGTACTACCTCTATAAAATACGCATGCTCATATACTACCTTGATCCCATCCATGGCTCACAACTTACTCTCAACACTGAGCACTCTCCTCGAATGATAGATCTACATCTTTATCCTCATGATATCTATTCTACACCATCTATAGAGAAAAGAGTGAATTATAAGTTAGAACAAAAGGTATAAAAGATATGCATGATATAGACAAAGATAAATAATGTATCCTAAATATAAATTATAGAATCTCAAAGATAGATATAAACATCTACATATAAATCTGTAAGACTATATTAGATATCTATTCTTGAATAATGAGACTAATGAAATCTGGTTTCTCTAATACCAATTTGTCATTACCCAAAAACCAAGGTTCGTGATGGCACTTATCATGGAAAGCCGTTACTGTATGCCTATCACCCAAACTAATATAAAAGAAGAAGATAATACCAATACCTTAGGTAAGACTCCTAGAACAAAGTCAAATTACATATATATAGTAGTAACAACAAATACATAACTAAAGATACTATATAATATCCTAAAATTTGGTGTCATAGTGTAAGAACTACTAAATATATCTTGAATGTCAAAAGATACAATAATAGACCAAATGGATCATAATTTGTCTTTCAATAAAATAAGACATGACATAGATAAGGACAAGTAGTAGATAAACTTTGGGAGCATAGATTGACCAGTAACTCTATATACTCCAAATACTGCCTAAATTAGCTATATTACAACACACTCATACCTGGATCTACATAAAAAGGGTATAGTAGGGGTGAGTACTATCCACTTGTACTTAGTAGGTATCATATTACGACTGACCAAAGTACAAATTAAAGCATGTTAAATACACACTATAGGTATGCTACCTCAGAAAATGTTCAAATGGTAGGACACACTATCTTCACTAACAGTTCTACAATATACACATATACTACACAAATATGAGAAAGAAACATAGGTATGCAAATATCACACATACAAGTATTAAAAAGAAGTATAAATAGACAGATATAACATCAAAGAGGATAATACAACATAGAATAAGCATAATATATTTGAAATACAATAAAAATGATGATGTTGATGATGTGATATGATGCATAAGGTTATTGCACAACCTCTGTATAAGCATAACGACCTTTGATTCGAAGGTAGGACCCATGGGGGGTTCATCAACCCATATACAATCCAATATCCAATACCAATATCCATAACTCTTCTCCTACATATACATCGGCAGAGAGTTTTTAATGATTCTATACTTTCTATTACAAAAAGCCATTATTTTAAGTATTTCCATAGTGGTACTTATTTTTCATTAATTTATATGATATAAGGATGTAATGCTCACAAAAAACAAGAATAAGAGTTTCCAAATTCAATTAATGTACTAACCATGTAAGCCAAAATCCAATCAATATGCCAACCATCCACGAATCCAATGTACTTCAAATGCTAATAGAATAAAATATACATAAATGTTCCATTGATACCATTTAAATTAAAATTTAGGATTTTTCACCAAAAAATATACAATTAAATATTCATACTCAAGGTCCACAACATCATATAAGACCCCAAACAGTCACACATAGAAAGTAATGTCTCAAAAACCATCAAATAGCAACAACATAAGCCCACACACAGGTACATAGCTATAATAAATCAATTTCATGATTATCTCCTACACAAACAACATGATATTACACCAATATTAACTATCCAGCCCTGATTAAAGAAAGTCAAGCCATCACCTACCTCGAATGTTGAAAACCAGTCCAAAAGCCTTTACGATATAACTTTATCCTCATGAAAAAGCCTAGAATCAACTAAAATAAATAAATACTAAAATTATATATTAAAAGAAAGCCAACGATACCCATATTTTTCATTTCTAGGTCGTGGTCAAAATGGACCTCACAAAATGAGTTTTGGAAAAAAAAGAAAAAACTTAGAATTTGTAATGAAAAGTATATTCCCCATGATTAAACAAAGCCATAGTAGAAAATCCAAGTGAAAGTAGGTTAAAATTGGCATTTTAATCAAAGAATTACTAATTTTGGTTTTTCAGGCCAAAATTCCCAAATTTCACGTTTTGATTGAAGTTTTAATCAGATTTAATCAACATGAATTAAAGAAAAATAATTTAAATAGGATTTTGGAGATTAGCCAAGATTAAAAATGAAAGAAATCACCTAAAAACATGAAACCTTAAGCTCCAAGTCCAAAAAATGGTGAAAACCGCCAAAATGAGGAATTTAACCCATCGGGGATTCATAGAAGCAACCATCAGGTCTCTTGAGCAGCCATTACTTATGTGACTTGGCTTCACTTATGTAATCCGAACCTTATTGTATAAGTGATAGGCACCTAAGAGATGGGAAATTTTATTAATCGATAACCCCAGCTAGCTCCAAGTTGCTTATGCAGCCTATAGGTTTCTAAACGGGTGCACCAGCTGGAAACTTTAAGAATTCCAAGTCTATGGGAACCCTGTAAGATTCATCTAGAATCCAAAAAACACAAAAAAACTATGCTCTACATTAAAATAGATGTGTTAGACTCAATGTCGATATTAGATTTTAAAAAAATCATTTTGACAATATTGATCCTTAAAACCCAATTTACAACTTTCTGATTCGAGGGTCAAAATGAGATATAAAAGCTGTAAAATCACACCAATCGTGTTACCAACCTAAAATTAATATTTTATCTTTGCTAGCACAGTTTGTATTGCTATCCAACTCATGGATCAATAAATGTAGATCAAAACAACTATAAAGCATTTTTAACAACCAAAAATTATTAACTTGCAAAAATCATAAAGAAACCTCATGGAGGAATAAAATGATCAAATCATACAAAAATAAATAATTCACATAAAACACCAAAAATCATATCATTACACTAAATCTACCTCAAAGTCAAATTTTACTAAGACTGATCATCCATTTGCTGGTTTGAATGATCAATTTATGCTTGGAATTATTCCAAATGATAGGAGAAGTGAACCTGATTATCCAATGATGTTAATTATTAGTGATCTAAGTGATAAATGAAAACAAGGGCTTAAACTAAGTGAAATGCATATATAGACCTCATATCTCAACTTCAACCAAAGAAAGTCAATGATCCTTTAGAAGATGAAAGTTAATCAAAGTAATGGAAGAAGAACTTGAGAAATTTAACCAAAATAATATTTGGACATTTGTTTCAAAACCATAGAATGCTTAATCATTGGAATCAAATGGATCTTCAGAAATAAAATGGAAGAATCAGATAAAGTTGTGCGAAATTGCTCGTCTAGTCTCTTAAGGCTACTCACAATAAGAGAGAGTCGGGTATGATGAAACATTTGCAAATTTTGCAAGGTTAGAATCAATTTAAATTTTAATTTTCTATGCTTGTCATAAAGGTTTTAAATTATTTCAAATGGATATGAAAAGTGACTTTTTAAATGTATTGATGAATAAGTCTTTGTAAAACAACCCTCGGGCTTGAAAAATCCTAAATTTCCATATCTTATTTTTAAACTCTCAAAATATTTTTATAGTTTAAAACAAGCTCCTCAAGCTTGGTATGATAGATTTAGCAGTTCTCTAATTGATCATAACTTTTCAAGAGTAAAATCTGATAAAACTATTTTTATCGAAAGAACTTTCTTCAAAAATCTGATTTTTCAAATTTATGTTGATGACATTATCTATTGAAGCACTAATGTTGTTTTATGCAAGGAATTTATTAAGTTAGTGCAAAGTGAATTTAAATAAGAATGATGGGAGAGATAAAATTATTCTTGGGACTGCAAATACATCAGTTAACTAAATGAACCATCAAAGTAAATGCACCAAAGAATTAATTGAGAAATTTGGAATAAAGGATGTTATCTCTACTTGTACTGCTATGAGTCCTATATGTATGCTTGTATCTGGTGATAATGGTAAGATTGTGAATGAAACTAAATATCATGGTATGATTGGCTTACTTCTTTATCATAATGTCAGTCGACCAGATATATTATTTAGTGTTTGCAAATGTGATACATTAAATTCAGCTCCTAAAGAGTCTCATCTGACTGTTGTTAAAAGAATTATTAGATATTTTATTTGAACCACGTCTCTTGGAATTTGGTATCCTAAATAAAAAACTTTTGAGATAAAGGTTTTTTTAGATACATATTATGCAGGTGAAAAGTATCATAGAAAAAGCACTAGTGGCTCATATCAGTTTGTTGGAAATTCTGTAATATTGTGGAGCAGTAAGAAACAAAACTATGGTTTTCTCTCAGCTACTAAGTCTTAATATATAACAATTGTCTTATTTTGTGCATAAATTCTTTGGTTGATTCATCAGCTTAGTGATTTTGATATTTTTGTTAAACTTATGAAAATTTTATGTGATAATTCTAGTCCTATTTATCTATCTAAAAATCTTGTTCATCACTCTACAGAAAAATATATTGATATTCGAGGCATCATTTTACTAGAGATCATGTTTTAAAAGGTCACATTGATATGACTTTTATTTTTACTAAATTTTAATTAGCAAATATTATAACAAAACATTATTGGAAGAAAGATTTTGCTTTTTAACAAAATCCCTTGGTATTATTGCAAAACCTTTTTAACTAATTCCCTTCCTTTTCAATTATGGGTAAAATTTTCCATAAGTAATAATTGACATGATTGATGTGCGCATCTTTACATACATTTCCTATTTTGCTGCTTGATACTAATTCGATGTATGGTAAGTAATTATGGTGCCTCTTCATTTTCCTAGGTGAATCCTCTATTTCAAATTCTCTTTTCCTGAGATTTGCATTCATCTCGAATATTTTGTCTCCTTAACACACTTCTATTCATTCTTTTTTTCTTATGGCTAAGCATTTAAATTCCTCTTTCTTTGGAACTAGGACGAGCTCTCATTTCAAGGGTAAAGAAAAGGCCGCTCTTGTTCCTCTTGACTTTGATGTACCTGATCAAAACCCTCAAGCCTTATCTAATTTTTCTGGTTCTATCTTGGGTAAGTGCTCCTCTACTCCTAATATTTATGAATTCTCAAATAATAAGGTAAAATTTGACTTTGATTGTTCTTTAAATGTTAAAACTGAATTTCGAAGACCTTTAAGAAAAGTCCTCACTCTATGAAGGAAATATCAATGTTTCATGGTAGAATTGTATGTCGGGATCTTTTAGAGTCTCTACTTTGTCATATAAATGCCCTATTCAAATTTTAGGGGTGGGATAATATTTACTCTAATACCCCTACACTTGCATTTGGGAGTTTTATGACTCTATTCTAATCTCCATTCTATGCATCCTTATGAACATAAAACCCTAGTTATGGGTAAATGTATTTTTATATCTTTCCATGTTTGATGATTTGTTTGATATAAATTTCTTTGCTTTTTCTACTTCCAACAAAAATCCATGGCCCTCTAATTTTGATGTCTCTTGTGAACCATCCAAGTTGTCTATTAATTATGACTCCATCCATGTCTGATTTTAAAATTTGTGTTATCACTCACATTGTGGATACTACTCTCCTTCCCCATGCTATCTCTCTATCCACCTTATCTTAGTGTGATTATCTATTTACCTATTGCCTTTTCTCTTAGAGTAACATAAATCTCACATCTTTCATTATAAATCATATGATCAAATTTGTTATTGATCCGTCTAGCCTTCTTTCTAAGCTTACTATTACCCGTTGTCACAACCCAAACTTTGGCCTAGCCATGAGGGGTAATCTCAAGCCCACCATGGGCCTGAGATAACCACCTCAGCCTTACCTCAATAGCACATAAATCTAAGTAACAAAACCCAAATTAGTCTAAGAAAGATATATAAGCCCTAAGAAATATAGGAGTCAAAACAAGACATCCCAATATTATGCACAAAAGCCTCTAAACCAAAAATATAAATTAAGTCAAGATATGCCCCTGACAATGACAAAAAGAATACAAAAGTACTAAGGTAATAAAGAAAGAATAATAAAATGATAGGGTCTTCTTAAGGATGGAGGCTTACCACTTCACAACTGATTGGTAACCAGAATCCTAATATTGCACAAGAGCAGTAGAAATGTCCTCAAAACCTACATCATGAAATAATGTAGCATCTAGGATGGTTAGTGAGGTGAGCACTAGCATGTAACCCAAGGAATAGGGATAAAGTAATGCATTTACTAAAAATCCAGTCATAAACCACATGCACCATATTCATATACATATAAATAAGTTGTTGGAATAGGGAAAAGGGTCAATTAACATGGCATTTTAAAACATTAGCCTGAACTTATAGCTCTCTCCATCCCAAAGGCACCGATCAGCTCTGTGGGTAAAACTCTCCCTACTAAAAAGGCCCCAGTCCATCTTAGCTATAGGTATTGAGGAGTGGCTAAAGACACCAAGGTGATATCTATCCATAATATAATATGTATCCAAACAAATAGGCATATAGAACCCCATTATCAGTAAATATGATTTCCAATTTTGGTCCCCCCGGGACTACACCTTCACAGTAAGCTACACAATTCCCTTTAAGAACAGATTAAAATAGTTTGCACATAAATAGACAATTAACCAAGGAGTCTTCTATCAAGGAATTTTAAAACTAGGTATCGTCATACCAATACATTTTCAAGCTAATCCAATTATGCCAAAACAGTCTATTTGACCATTAGACTCCCAAGTTCAATTTAAAATCCAAAACCATGGCCAGAAAGGGTATTCCAAATTCATTTTTATCCATTTATCCTTTATTAAAGTGAAATGGTTTCAAAATACAAGTTAAATTATGTAAATATGCATATTCAAAATCATGTTTACAATGTGGGTTGAGGTTAATGCCATTACCAAGAAAAAAAATCACAATTTTTTATGAAACCCATGTCACCTATTTCAACCAGCATATCAATGCACCAATCCAGTCCTAAAACCATTAATTAAAACATGAACAACACATTTCAAACATGGGAAAAGTAATTCAAGTAATAATAACCAGAAAGCCTTAACCCAATTTCTAACCCATTAATTGAAATACCTTAAATTTTGAATCAATTTATGCCAAAATGTAAAATACAAGGAGTGAGAAACATGCTTGAAATATAGAAGAGTTTGAAGAAAATCAGAGCTTAAAGACCGGCTACTGAAATCCTTATAAAACCCATGAACTTTCTTAGTTTGGAATTAAAGTGGAAAATAGCGATGTTGTCAATTTGGTGTTTTAAAGTCGTTTTATGGACAAAGGACCAAAAATCTCCTTACCCCAAGTGAAAAAACCAAAACTTTACAAAATTAGCATAGCAATTTATCGTGCCGATATTTAAACAGGTAGCCTCCATTGCATGCTCCTATTATAGAGAAAAATTGGAGTGGCACGCGACTATCATAGACCCTTACTGCCTCAGGTTCCTAAAATGGCTCCAAACCCCTTTCGAAAATTTTGAAACATTCCCAAAAAACCCCTTTAACATTTCTTAACATAATTCAAGTCAAAAATTTTATGCTACATACATGGGAGGGTCAAAAATAACATTATTGAAATTTTATCGGGTCTTATATTATCCCCCCCCCCCCAGATCATTCATCATCGAATGATAAGTTAGGATGTTTTTGGCACGATAATAGACCGAGCACATTAAAATCCAAGGATAAATTCAAAATGCGACTAGAGGGAAGTGAAACTCATACCTTAAGCACTTTCATCCAATGTTGGATACAAGAACACATACTTGTCTTTCATATCTTCTTCTAACTCCCCTGTAGCCTCTTCTACTTTATGGTTTCTCAAAAGCGCCTTCAAAAGTTATACCCTTTGTACTTAACCTACCAACTTACCTATCGAATATTTTAACCAGGACTTCCTCATAGGATAATGAATACTTAACACCAACATCCTCAATAGACGCTATCAAAGAAGGGTCACCCATATATTTTTCAATCTAGACTCATAGGAAATAGGATAAATCGAGGCCAAATTTGCTTGTAACTTTAACTCATAAGTAATATTTTTAATTTTTCTTAAAATTTTGTATGGACCAATGTAATGAAGACTGAGATTTTCTTGAGTTTCCTTATTTCCAAACCTCATGACTTTTTTCATAGGAGAAAACTTGAAAAATACCCAATCCTCAACTTTAAATTCCAACTCCCTCTGCCACACATCTATAAATAACTTTTAGTGACATAGAGCTGCCTTAATTTGTTCCCAAATTACCTTTACCTTCTCCATGGCTAGGTGAACCAAGTCACAGAGAATCATCATAGTCTCACCCACTTGAAATAGTCTAATAGGGGGCTGAACCATCTACCATAATGGGACTCAAAAAGGGCTATTTGGATGTTTGAATGATAATAAATATTGTAAGAAAACTCAATAAGAGACAAATCATCAACAAAACTTCCTTAAAAATTAATCAAAAGGCCCTTATCATATCCTCCAAGGTTTGAATAGTACACTTTGCTTGTCTATCAAAGATGGAAACCGATGCTAAGGCTCACCTAGATACCCAAACCTTTTAAAAATGAATGCCAGAAGTGAGAATAAAACTACATACCTTGATCTAAAATAATGGAAACTAGCACCCCATGCAACTTAAAAATCTTCTATTAATAATATAGAATAATCCTCTCCTTACTAGTTAGTCCTCATGGGAAGGAAATGAGTAAACTTAGACATCCTATCTATAATGACCCAAGTTGAATCACACTGACTGTGAGTCTATGAAAGACCTATAACAAAATCCATGTTAATTATCTCCCACTTCTACATGGGAAATTCTATATCTTTGGATATGCCATGAGTCCACAAATGTTATACCTTTACTTGATTACAAACCATACATTTAGCAACAAAATTTTCCACTGCCCACTTTGTATTATTCCACAAGTAGATTTCCTTCAAGTAATGATACATCTTGATCAAACCCAGCTGAACTACATATCTGGACTAATGAGCTTCAATTAGAATTAGTTTTCTGTAGCCCATATACATAAGGAACACACAACCATTCATGATATCACAAGATGCCATCTCTCCTAATCTTGAAAGCTATAAACATTTGCTGACCCTAAACATCTATTATTTGTATAAGCATGGGATCCATAACCTATTTATCCTTGACCTCAGTATCACGAGATGACTTAACCATTTCCTGAACAATCACTCCTCAACCCTCAAAGTCTAAAAGACAAATTCCCTAGTTAACTAGCCTGTGAATATCCTTCACCAACCCTATTTTATCCTTTTCAACATTAGATAAGCTCCCTATAGACAACCTAATAAGAGCATCAAGAATAATATTATCTTTAATTAGATGGTAGTACAAACCCATGTCATAATCCTTAAGCAAATCGAACCACTACCTTTTTCTAATGTTTAATTCCTTCTATGTAAACACATACTTCAAGCTATTATGGTTTGAATAATTATCCACATATACTCCATATAAATAATGGATCCATATTTTCAAAGAAGATACCCAATCTCAAACTCTGGGTCATGAGTCGGATAATTCTTCACATGAATCTTAAGTTTCCTAGAAATGTAGTCTAAAACCTTACCATACTGCATCAAAATACAACTTATTCCTATATGAGATGTATCACAAAAATCCTCTTTGTACCCTGGGTAAGGTCAAAACTAGAGCAGAATTCAACTTATCCTTCAACTTCTCAAAACTACTTTCGCAAGTATCTAATCATAAAAACTTAGCCTTTATTCTAAGTTAGCTTCATAAAAGTTGTATAAATAGATAAGAAACTATCCATAATACTTCCATAATGCCCACCCAAGGCCAAGAATCTCTTGATGTCGATTGCAGTTGTTGGTCTAGGCAACTTCTTAAAATCGTCAACTTTATATGGATCTTTCTTGAATATGACTTACCCTACGAGTCATAGAGTAAATATATGGGTCATAGAACCTCAATCGTAAGGTAGCTAATGAGATTTGTATGAGTTAATATTTTAATGATGACTTATGGTTAATGAGTCTTAATGACTCTATACGAGTCATAAAGGGTCCAGTCATAGTATGTAGAGTATGAATTTAGAATATTACTATCCTAAGTACGAAGGGCGGGATGAGTCGTAAGAATCAAATACAAGTCATGTAGTACAACTATCTTGACTACAACTTATGGAGATTAGTCGTAAGGAGTCCTAATGAGTCGTTAGGAGACCCATAATTACTTGTGGCATTTCTTAGTCTTTTAATTAAAGGCATCTTGGTAATTTCCCTCTTTACCCACTTTGACCACATCTATAAGACACCTTTAGGGCATTATTTAAACACTTTAATTATGCATCTTTCAGGCATATAACTCTTCCCCAATTATTACTTTGTTCAAATAATGTGATTTAAAGTATTATTCATATGGTTTTGATGTTGGTTTATAACATGGGTTAAGGATTTTGAAAGATTGTTGTTTATGTGATCTTTTATGTTTGTATATGCATTGGTTATATTTTAAATGGTAGTTTTGAAACCAAGTTGATGTATGGGTATGGTGAATAAACTAGGGTATTGTGAATTCCCTAAATTTTGTTAATATTAATAAGTGAAATCGCAATAACCCCAACCCAATTTTTTTAAAGTGGTTTTGACGATGAGTAAAATTGCACTAACTTATTCTTGGAACAATCTCCTGACTTAAAGAGGTTATTAAAACATGGTAGTTAGATTTAATGAATAAAGAGAGTTATTTTCCCAAGTTAATGGAATTTTGCTGGCATGTTGATGTTTCTTTGTAAGTGTAGTTGGTATGACGATACCAACAGTGTATGTCTAAATGTGTATTATGGATCAATAAATGAGATTGTGTGATAAATGATTTAATTTGGCTTTAATGAAGGTTGTGTAGCTGAGTTGTGAAAGTGGAGGTCTCGAGGGACCAATACTGGAAACTATGATTGACGATGTAGAGGCCTAAATGACCGGGTGTTTTAAGTCCCCCTTATTATTATTATGCAATTGGGAGGTTTGAGTCCCCTATATTATATGAAACTACGATTGCCGTCATAAGGTCCTAAATAATCGGATGGTTCTAGTCCTCCTTATTAATATTATATGTTTTAGAGGTTTGAGTCCGCTATATTATATTACATAATTGGGTACTTAAGTATCCTTGGTATGCTAGGAGGTTCGAGTCCCCCATGGTGAATTTATTGAAACAACCTAGGTTTTTGTCCTTGGAAAATTTCCTTAATTTATGGTCTCTAGAGAGGATACAACTAGAGGTAATGTATTATACACTGAGATTCAAGTGGTATGGTATAGTCGTATGCTGACTAGTATTGGCTAATGGGTTAATTTAGTTTCTGGAATGGGTATGACTTAGGTGGTACGAGTTTCGAGTCCCCCATGGTGAATTTATTGAAACAACCTAGGTTTTTGTCCTTGGAAAATTTCCTTAATTTATGGTCTCTAGAGAGGATACAACTAGAGGTAATGTATTATACACTGAGATTCAAGTGGTATGGTATAGTCGTATGCTGACTAGTATTGGCTAATGGGTTAATTTAGTTTCTGGAATGGGTATGACTTAGGTGGTACGAGTTTTATAGGCTAGTATGGGTTGTTTGGGTACTTCAATTAGTCTTATACTTGGTAACCTAATTTGGATCTAAATATGAGTGGCTCACTGTGAGTAGTAATCTAGGGTAGGAGTCGTACCATGGACTCGTATGGTAGGCATAGTTCAATCCTCTTAGGATTCTATTCTTCTAGAGGTATGGATCATAGGCACTAGGCATACACTTGAGTAAGACATGGTGAGGGTAATTCGTACCTTGGATAGTGTTGGATCTAAATGAGATGACCTTGTGTACAAGTAGTGGGTAACACTAGTATTTAAGGGCACGACCAGTATGGATAGTTGAACCCACCTGACAAGATTTCTGAGAGTTTAAGTGATGGAAATTTAGATATTTCCCAACTTAAGCTAATAAGGCCCCATAACTATTAACTCACTTGGAAGGTTATTTACCCTACCTTGTCAATTATTCTGTGATGAATTTTCCTAGTGAAGGAGAATGAAACACCCTGGTTTTTAGTCCCTTGGAAAATTTCCTGGATTTTTTATCACTGGAAAAGATACGACTAGAGGTAACGACTCACACACTAGGATACAAGTTGTATGTTCAGTCGTAAGCTGACTAATATTGGTGGGCGGGTTTGATTTGGGTTCTAGAATAGGTATGACTTGGGTGGTATGAATATTATAGGTGGGTATGGATTGTTTGGTTTCTTCACTTAGTCTTACACTTGGTAACTTAAGTTGGATGTGAGTACGAGTGGATCACCATGCGCCATAAGCCAGAGTAGGAGTCGTACCATGGACTCGTATGGTAGGCAAAGTTCAATCCTCTTAGGATTCTATTCTTCTAGAGGTATGGATCATAGGCACTAGGCATACACTTGAGTAAGACATGGTGAGGGTAATTCGTACCTTGGATAGTGTTGGATCTAAATGAGATGACCTTGTGTACAAGTAGTGGGTAACACTAGTATTTGAGGGTACGACCAGTATGGATAGTTGAACCCACCTGACAAGATTTCTGAGAGTTTAAGTGATGGAAATTTAGATATTTCCCAACTTAAGCTAATAAGGCCCCATAACTATTAACTCACTTGGAAGGTTATTTACCCTACCTTGTCAATTATTCTGTGATGAATTTTCCTAGTGAAGGAGAACGAAACACCCTGGTTTTTAGTCCCTTGGAAAAATTCCTGGATTTTTGATCACTGGAAAAGATACGACTAGAGGTAACGACTCACACACTAGGATACAAGTTGTAGGTTCAGTCGTAAGCTGACTAATATTGGTGGGTGGGTTTGATTTGGGTTCTGGAATAGGTATGACTTGGGTGGTATGAATATTATAGGTGGGTATGGGTTGTTTGGTTTCTTCACTTAGTCTTACACTTGGTAACTTAAGTTGGATGTGAGTACGAGTGGATCACCATGCGCCATAAGCCAGAGTACGAGTCGTGCCATGGACTCATATGGTGGCAATGTTCAATCACCTTTGGGATACTACTCTGCTTGGGGTACGTATCATGGGTAGTAGTCGTACACTTGGTTAGGACATGGTGAGGGGTGAGTCATACCTTGGACAGTGTTGGGTCCAAGAATAATAGCCTTGGGTACGAGTAGTGGGTACAACTCATATTTGAGGGTACGACAAGTATGGATAGTCGTACCCATCTGATGGGATTTATAGGAGTTTAAGTAAGGGAAATCTACATACTTCCCCAATTAACCTAATAAGGCCCCACGACTATTCACTCACCTGGAAGGTTTTTTTCCAACTATTCTATTCCTAAATACTTAGAAAACACTACTTATCCTCTATAGATTTCTTGGGAAAAGGAAGCTAGGGTTTCTTCATAAGGATTAATGTGGGGATTTTATGGTGATTTCTCATCACTAACTTTGTCAATTAAGGCATGTTCTCTTCCCTCATTATTAGTTCTAACTAAAGGCATGGTTTTATACAATTTTTTCATGGAGTGAGTATGTATGGTTTTGTTTTTTCAAATATAAATTGGTGTTTTTAGTTATAAATGTTTGGTTATGGTTTTCTCATGTTTTAATTATGCTTTTATATGCTTTAATGGTTTTTTTAGATAATTGGTTACATGGGAATGGTTATTTGGTAATGGATTTTTGTTTTGATAATATTATGCCCCCAATGTATTTGATAAAATACCGATTAGAATGTTTTAACTACATTGTTGATCATTTTATTGAACTTACGCATGGTTTAAGCTTTGTATGGAACCCTAATGGTATAAATGGTTTGGAATGATTTAAAGGAATTGTTTGGCCTAATAAACATACTTTTTGTGTACAACGAAATCCCCCAAGTTAATATGGTAATGAATACCTAAGGGTTACATAGGAATCCCCCAAGCTAATTGGATAATGTGATTTATAGGTACATGGGAATCCCTTGATCTCTAAAAGGTTTGGCTAAGGAAAATACTTGCAAGTTATAGTCTGTATGATAATACCACTATCTAATAGCCTTGTTTAATAATAATGGTATAATGGTTTTGTTGGAATTGATTTTAATTAGGCAATAAAAGTGGGGTGTGAAATCTTGTCGTGGAGGTAGAGTCCAATGGATGAACACTGGAAACTTATGTTTACCAACATGAGGGGTAGGTCATGGCGACATTATATGAAATTTATGAGGTACACAGGAATCCTCTAAGTGCACTACATATATGTATCATAGAGAGTGAAAAGTACATAATGTTAGCAGCAGAGGCCAAACAAATTTAATAAAGTTATAAACCCAAAGATATATAGGAGTCAAAACAAGACATCCTAAACATCCGAACACTATCCATAAAAGCCTGTAAACAAGAAATACCAACTAAGTCGGGACATGCCCCCAACGATGACAAAAAGAATCCAAAAGTATTAAGGCAAAAAAGAAAAAACAATTAATGACAGAGCCTTCTGTAGGAAAAAGACTCACCACTTTATAGTGGATCAATAAAAGTACCAAATTGCCTAACACTGCACAAGAGCAATAAAAAGTCCTTAGAACCTATATCATAAGATAATGTAGCATTCTGGAATGGGAAGTGGGACGAGCACTGACATATAACTCAACGGATAGGGATAAAATAGTGCATTTACCAAACATCCACGCACAATATTCATATACATATATATAGGATGTCGGGATTGGAAATAGGGTCAATTAAAATGATAGATTAAAACATTAGCCTGAACTATGTAGGTCACTTTGTTTTAAAGGCACCCACGGGCTATATGTGTATGACTCACCCTATCAGAAGGGCCTCAGTCCATGATAGCCGTATGTATCGAGGAATGGCTAAAGACACCACAGAACTAGCCGTCTAAAATATGACTAAGATTAAATTAAAGTTTGACTCCATCAAATGTGTCTTCCTTTCCTTTTACTTCCATCTTTATAAAATCAAGGACATTTGTAAGAAAACAAGCACAAATATTGCTCATCTTAGTTTAAGATTAGATCAAGTTATCAAGGAGGCCACAAAGATTGCTGCCAAAATTTAAACCCTTACTGGCTCTCTCTCAACTATTATTACCACCTAGTTAACAAATTTGAAGGATGCCACTACTCAAGCTTTGGCCCACATCTTCCATCATTTTGAGAATCCTATTCTTGCAACTTTTTGACTATGTTTTTAAGACAATATGTTTATTTTGGCTTTTATCTATGCATAACCCCTTGAATTTTTTGGCTATTGTATTTTTTTGTACTAGACACTACTTTTTCTCTTTCTATTATTTCTTCTTTGTTGATATCAAAGGGACAAAATAAGACTACAAGTTGTAGTCAACTATAGGACAGTTCAACAACAAAGGGGAGATAACATACAACAAATTAAGAGAGCTGCAAACTCCTTACTTACAAAGGAAAGTTGATTAAATTATATCTTCAAATATTATCATCCATAAAAAATAGGGATGAATGACCCATAGTGAGTCTCTTGATACATTGATATTATGGTTGAAATTGGTGGCATAGTTAATATTCCTGCAAATGGGAATGAACGACCCGCAATCAAGAGTCTTTGATCCACTCTTTTTAATATTCCCGCAAAGAGGTCATAGTTAAATCCACATTTCTATATTTTGGGTCACATAGACATAGGAAACTGATGCACACATGCCAAAGTGTTATCCCCAATTGTTCATTCAATTTATGTAACTTTACTTATTACCTATGTTTTTTTCTAGTTGTCATTCAGGGATAAAATATTATTTAATTGATATCTACATTGAACCATTCCATTGTAATAGCATTATACGTGGTGTAATTCTTTGGGTGGAGTTGGCCTCCATATAAAATTTATGAAAATATCACGCTAAGGTGAATTCGAGTTAAATATGAGTGTCATATGGTGTGTAGACCTTTCATGTATTATGGATATTGACGTGTTGATTCTAAAGGTATGGGTAATAAATAAGAAGTTTGTTGATCCATAATAGCATACCGAAATATAATTTTATATTCGTGTGCATAGAACTCCTATTATAGCATTTTCATGATAGGATAAATCCATGTTAAAAAACAAAGACTGCATAGCAAAAATGGGAGAAATTTGAAATTCCTCAAAGCTACTATTTAAGATCCAATGTAATGAGCCTGGGCTAGAATAATTGTTTGGGTTTCGAGCCTAGGGCAAAAAGACAACTAATTAAGGACAACCATTGTAGTGAGGGACCAATTTAGCAGTCAACATCTTTAGAAGGGGACTGCTATAGTGATACGATATAGTGGTAGGGAGCAACTATACCATATGTTGGGTAGAATAATTTTTTAGGCTTGGAGTTTTGATACTATTTTGTTCGAAAACTCATCTTAGGGTTGTGCGAGGAAACTTTCTATAAGTTTGGGAATTTTTCTCATAAGGGTAAGATCATTCCATAATTCTTTCTTAGATTACTTACTTAATCTCTAAAATCATTCCAAGTATGATGTTAGGAAGAATTTATAGGTTAACCACCAAAGTGATGAAACCAAAGAGAATTTCCATCAGATAATCTTAAAATAAGTTGTAAATGATTCCAGGTTTCTAGACATGACTTCCTTATATAGATTCCTTCTTTGTTAATGTATGTTAGTAGGAAATTGGGTTGATTAACGGGTTAAAAATCTCATTAGGGGTTTGGCCTAAGAACTATGTTTTACAGTCAAATTTTTAAAACCCCTACTGATATTTTTAATCCATTAATCAATCCAATTTCCCAATAACATACATTAATCAAGAAAGAATCTATATAAGGAAGTCAAGTCTAGAAACCTGGAATCATTTACAACTTATTTTAAGATTATTCGAGGGCAATTCTCTTTGGTTTCATCACATTGGGGATGAACCTATAAATTCTTCCTAACATCATACTTGTAGTGATTTTAGAGATTAAAGAAGTAAATCAAACAAAGAATTATGGAATGATCTTACTCTAATGATAAAAATTCCCAAACTTGTATAAAGTTTTCTCGTACAACCCTAGGATGAGTTTTAGAAGAAAATAGTATCAAAACTCCAAGCCCAAAAAATTATTCTACCCAACATATGCTATAGTGGCTTCCTACCCACTATATCGTATCGATATAGCAATCCTCTTCTAAAGATGTTGACCGCTAAATTGGTCCCTTCACTACAATGGTTGTCCTTAAATAGTTGGTTTCTTTGCCCTAGGCTTGAAACCCAAACAATTATTCTAGCCCCGCTTATTACAATGGATCTTAAATAGTAGCTTGGAGGAATTTCAAATTTCTCCCATTTTTTCTATGCAGTCTTTTTTTTTAACAACATGGATTTATCCTATCATGAAAATGCTATAATAGGAGTTCTATGCACACGAATATAAAGTTTAATTTCGGTATGCTATTATGGATCAACAAACTCCTTATTTATTACCCATACCTCTAGAATCAACACGCTAATATCCATAATACATGATAGGTCTACACACCATATGACACTCATATTTAATTCGAATTC
This sequence comes from Capsicum annuum, assembly GCF_002878395.1. Lineage (NCBI taxonomy): Eukaryota > Viridiplantae > Streptophyta > Magnoliopsida > Solanales > Solanaceae > Capsicum > Capsicum annuum. The sequence continues at coordinate 117,315,125 of NC_061122.1, read as the reverse complement.
ACCTTAGCGTGATATTTTCATAAATTTTATCCTGAGGCCAACTCCACCCCAAGAATTACACCACGTATAATGTTGTTACAATGGAACGGTTCATCATAGATATCAATTAAATAATATTTTATCCCTAAATAACAACTACAACATAACGTAGGAAATAATTAAAGTTACATGAATTAAATGAACAATTGGGGATAACACTTTGGTATGGGTGCATCAGTTTCCTAAGTTGATACGACCCAAAATATAGAAATATGGATTTAAATATGACCTCTTTGCGGGAATTTTAGAAAGAGTGGATCAAAAATTCTTGATTGCGGGTCGTTCATCCCCATTTGTAGGAATATTAACTATGTCAACTATTTCAACTATCATATCAATGTATCAAAGAGACTCAAAATGGGTCGTTCATCCCCATTTTTTATGGATGATAATATTTGAAGATATAATTTAATCAACTTTTCTTTGTAAGGAGTTTCCAGCTCCCCTAATTTGTTGCATGTTATCTCCCCCTTGTTGTTGCACTGTCCTATAGTCGACTACAACTTGTAGTCTTATTTTCTCCCTTTGACATTAACAAAGAAGAAATAATAAAAAGAGCAAAAGCAGTGTTTAGTACAAAAAAATAAAATAGCCAAAAAAATTCAAGGGGTTATGCATAGATACAAGCCAAAATAAACATATTCTCTTAAAAACATAGTCAAGAAGTAGCAGGAATAGAATTCTCAAAAGGATGGAAGATGTAGGCAAAAGTTTGAGTAGAGGCATCCTTTAAATTTGTAAACTGGGTGGTGATAACAGTTGAGAGAGAGCAAGTAATGGTTTAAATTTTGGCAGCAATCTTTGTGGCCTCCTTGATAACCTGATCGAATCTTACACTAAGACGAGCAATATTTGTGCGTGTTTTCTTACCGATGTCCTTGATTTTATAAAGATGGAAGTAAAATGCAAAGAGGACCTATTAGATGGAGTCAAACTTCAATTTAATCTTAGTCATGTGGGTTGTAACAAAAAGAGAGGAGGATCTAGGAACAAGAAGAGGGAGGACATAGATTTAGGAGAGGGAGAGTACCAATAGCATATCTAAATTAAATTTTATATTCGTCTGTATAGAACTCGTATTATAGCATTTTCATGATAAGATTTATCCATGTTGTTAAAATCAAAGACTGCATAAAAAAATGGTAGAAATTTGAAATTTCTCCAAGCTACTATTTAAGATCCACTGTAATGAGCTTGGGCTAGAATAATTGTTTGGGTTTTGAGCCTAGGGCAAAGAAAACTACTATTTAAGGACAACCATTGTAGTGAAGGGACCTATTTAGCGGTCAACATCTTTAAAAGATGACTGCTATAGCGATACGATATAGTGGGTAGGAAGCCACTATAGCATATGTTGGGTAGAATAATTTTTTGGGCTTGGAGTTTTGATACTATTTTCTTCTAAAACTCATCCTAGGGTTGTGCGAGGAAACTTTCTACAATATTTGGAATTTTTATCATTAGGGTAAGATCATTCCATAATTCTTTCTTGGATTCACTTCTTTAATCTCTAAAATCATTACAAGTATGATGTTAGGAAGAATTTATAGGTTAAGCCCCAAAGTGATGAAACCAAAGAGAATTGTCCTCAGATAATCTTAAAATAAGTTGTAAATAATTCCAGGTTTCTAGACTTGACTTCCTTATATATATTCCTTCTTCATTAATCTATGTTATTGGGAAATTGGGTTGATTAATGGGTTAAAAATCTCATTAGAGGTTTGGCCTAAGAACATGTTGAAACCTAGGTTTTAGTTCCTAATGCTTGTAAATGGAGAATAAGTTATTGATTTCTCTTTATTTACTATTTTTAGACCAAGAATGCTTGTAAATGGAGAATAAGTTATTGATTTATCTTTATTTTTTATTTTAGACCAAGAACAATAGGAAAAAATAATGAAAGGGAAAGCTTTCGCGAATTTAGAGCATTCTAACCTTCATTTAAGTAAGGTTATAGTTTCAATATATCTACAAAATTAATTTGATTTTCATACCTAACTATGAGTTAAATAATTATAAATTTACCTTCGAATACACTTGTAATTAGTGAATTGTTTTTGTAATTGATTTCATTCTTATAAGTGATCAACCTTGAAATTGACTAAGTGTCTAGATAAATTGTGTTATGGCATATTTGTGCACTTATCATATTGTGGCTGATTTTGATTAAGATTTCACATATTCTAATATCTGGAGGGCTTGGTACCATGCCAGTATGGAGTGCTTATAGTTAGATATTTGTATACATGGATTGAGCTTGTCCTCTGCGGGTCATGACTCCTAGGCATATAAGACACCTTGGTATGTTTGCACACTTTCATGATTGGGTTGGTGGTGATAATGCATTATTTCATATAATTCATTCATCGATATTATGGTTGCTTTAGTATAAGTGTCGTCTTAATTAGAAGTATCTTAAGACTACTTGTGAAATAACTGGATGAACGAAATATGGTATGTTACACTTGAGATAATATTAAGGGTCTTGGGCTCTTCCCTTGTTATGTTTTAACTTATCTTGATATGATATCATGATGATTGAAATATATTATTAAAATTATTAATGTATTGCTTAGATTCACATCAAGATATTAGTTTTGGGATGGTGGCAAGTTGTGAAATAATTATGTGTATGTCTTGATTGCTAGTTGCTTTTGTTCAAATAAAGTTTTTGTATCTTTTTTTATAACTCTCAAATTACACTCTTGAATGGGTGTAAGCAATATTTGTCAATATAAAACCCATCTAGGTTGGGGTCGAATCCCACAGGAAATATGGTTTGAACTGAAGTTGGTTGTGATTTAATCCACTAATAGATTAAGGTTTCCGAAAATGGTTGGTTTAGGTTTAACAAGTTGTAATTTGTCACTTTACTTTTGGTGTTTATAAATCAAGAGTTTATGAAATAACCAGAATTATTTTCACTAGGGCTTTCGGTACATGACAGATACTAGAAGTAGTTCAAGATTCTTAAGGTGGGTAGGATAACAAGCTATCTTTATTGATGTTATGCTTAAATGTCTCTCGACCTACTTAAGAGTTTAACTCTCTAATCCTCTCTGACTTAGGGAATTTCTATTTGCTGCCCAGATTTTACCTCAGGTTAACCAACTTTATTACAGCGCTGATTATTAAATGAAGTATTTTCGAGTCCTTTTTGATAATTCACTTCCTACTATATTTAATTTCTTTCTCCAGAAAATCAAAGCAGGTGTGTCTACGATTTGCAACCTACAGACATCAATTAAAACTTTAGAATTATCAAGAAATCCTACCACCGTTTGAATCTTAAATGCTTAGCACCTCATCAAGACCTAACCCTAGATCCCATAACTCCGATTAATGGAGATTATCCACTCTTGATGAAACAAACGAAACACATAATTGAATTCATGATTTGAAAGATAAACTTATAGAGATGAATAATAACTAGTGAATCACAGATTATATCACAAAGGAAAAATCCCAAAATACTGATAATAATCTCTTAAAAATAGTTGTGATGTTAAAGTCAAGAAGTAGAGAGAGAAAAAATTAAAATATGTTGTCCAGCACTCATGGTGTTGACCTTCTATGCAAAAATAATAGCAATGACAATAATAAAAAAAATGTCTAGAAAACCCTAAAACAAAACTTTAAATAGTTTACACTAAATAAGAAAACAAAATCAAGGTTACAGTTTTTTCTCGGAATAGATGATGACTATTGGTGTTGCCTTATCAGGATCCTGCTGACTTATAAAGAATGGCATCAGGTCTTTTTCTAATTTGCACTAGTCCTATCTTAGGTTGACGGCAACTTCTGATGACTTATCATGACTGTGACAACTTATCAGAAATGTCGTCACACTTTTGTTGCAATTCTCATGTCCTGCTTAAGTCTGACGGCATTCCTAGCGACTTATCACCATTATGATGGCCTATCACAAAATGTCATCGATTCTAGTAGTTGGAACTCATTCCCAGTTTAAGGTTGACGATGGCCTTGATAGCCTATCACTGGGCTGACGACCTATCATGAATGTCGTCAACTACATTTTACTTTTAATTGCTTCATATTTCAGCCTTTTTGCTTCCATTATTGGTTGTTCTCTATATCAACTTAAAATACAAAATCAAACATAAACTAATCAAAAAGAACTAAAGTTGCTCAAGACCTTACAATTATTTAGAGTTAAAAGCCTCAAATGTGTTAGCATATGCTCACACATCAACACCCTCATCTTAAATCAATTGCTTTTCCTCAAGCAACTAAAACATAACTAAGAGAATACAAAGTACAATTAACAGCTAACTAATCATATTAGTTTAAAATAATTTCACCATCTCCAAGGTCAGTCAATTTAAAACTCATTGATGAATTTTTGAAGAACAACCATCAACTCACAAGCATTAAGAGACGGCAAGAATTCAGCAATAACAATCATGCCTTACCAAGATCACACTATCTGAAAAAGTCAGTGACTTAGCAACATACCCAATGTGCCCTCACATCAAAGAAATCCTTTTTCACTCATATTAGAATTCACATACATAAACATAGGGATAATCACAAATCTCACTCTCAAAACGAAGTCCAAACACTGTATGTCAAATTCCATAGGCTTGCCCTTATAATCAGTACCCAAATCGTCACGTAGGTCAGTTAGGATAACTTTAGGGCTTTTCTTAGGGTTGTAATGTAGGCTAGGGGCGGGTATGATATTCGTGGATATTTTATACTGACTATATCTCCTTGACACTATACTAAACTCTTAGGGTTTCACTTCTCAACCTTCTTTTCTTCCTCTTCTTTTATTGACACACATGCTCAAGATGGATGCGGTCTTTTCAATCATCATATTATCATTTTATAATCTTTAAGACACTTTCTCTTTTCTTATTCCTTTTTTACCGCACCCAACTTTTTATTCTTTTCTCTTATTCTACCTCTCTTCATGCTTATTTTGCATTGCGCACCCCTATTATAGCCACCTTCAACTTAGGATTTTTGCCTAAGTCAAGGTGTAAAATGTCCAAGGAGGACCAGGTCCAAAACAGATTCATTGTGAGGTAAACAGGAAGGTGAGAGGTTTCATAGAAAGAAACAGGCGTATAGGCTTAAATCAGTGATCAAGGGATATTATTCATATTGGGTAGGTCATTTAGGATGAAAGTGGGTTACAATAAAAAATGTCCTATGATCCTTTCCTATCCTCTATCCTACAACCTAGGTAGGACTAACAGGGAAAGTTCTAGATTCGGCACACAGAAGGAGCTGAGTAAGACCTCACACACACATGGCACACAAATGTATCACATATCACTACTTATACAATTCATGCAATTTGTTCAGCCAAAATTGGCAAGTCGCCAAACTAATGCCATAAAAAGATGCACCACAGTCACATATGAATGCAATTCACATAGTTATAAACTCAGATCAATGGAGAGGTGCTCAAAAGTCATAAAACAAGCTAACTGCCTCAAGTACCTATATTAATCCTAATTATCGACCAAAAATTGTTACAATAACATCCTACCCTACACCCTCAACATAAAATCAAAAATAAAGCTAAACTATGGGTTAAAGTATACCTAGAATGGATCAATCCCGGGGTTCATGGGTTTCTGACCCTGTATCTACATCATCTCCTACCTTCTCTCCATCGGGAGCTTCTAGTCTTACAGAAGTAGGGAGTCTGCTAGATGAGTCACCTTCAGCCCTGGCTTTCAAATCCTTCTACCATCTCTCATTGTCCACTAGGGACTCCATTCTTTCTTTCTTCAACTACTATTTTTTGGCCTTCTTTTTCTCCCTCTTTTTCACTCTTCTTTCTTCCTCGCTATTAGGATCTTCCCTCTTATCTTTTCTCTTCTGCACCCTCCTCTTCTTATTTATCTTTGGTGAATCTCCAGTGAGGTCAAGAAGTGGAATTTCTTCCTGAGATTCATGCATAGCCGGATCTGTTGGCACCATAAATTGGTGCTGCTGCAACACCCCAATATCTGTCTTTACCTTGTTCAAGGCCTCTCTAAATTTAGCAAGATCAGCCCCTGACATTTCTTTTGCCTGTGCATCAAATCGGTGCTCCAAATCTGCAACCCGTCCAAGCAAAGTTACAAAAAGCTCAAGGGCAGCCTTGATTCTCTTGCCTACTTCAACGGTAAAATGTTAGGCAAAATCATTTAGATGTACCTCACACTATTTGGCTTGTTTGGCCACTTTTCTAATATCGATTGAATGAAATGAAAATCCTACTGATGCTGTAAGAGCTGAGGAATTGTGTTCATTCTTAGGCACTGAACCTGTTTGTGCTGAAAAAGTTTGTTGCGTAACCTCAGAATCTTGCACTTCCATATTAGGTGTTAAACTGACAGCTATAACTAGAGGGTCTACTGCTACCTCTACACCTCTCTTAAGTCTCAATCCTGGATGATCTTTATCATACCATATGGGATTATGGGTCTTTTGGGTAGAAATGTCATCATCAACCCCTGCAATCTCTGGCACATTAGCAGCTCAGCACAACTCTGTGATAAGACAAGGGAAAGGATAAGAAGTTTTGGTTCTTAACATTCTAATCTTCATCTCATCAGCAATGATTTCTCTAAAATTAAGGGGGAGCTGCTGCACTATGCTTGCTACTAGGATAGCTCAATCATCACCCAGAATGTTGTCTCCATTAGTAGGCATCAGCTAAATACGCATTACACCCCACCAAAACTTTACCTCTTAATTCAAAGAGGACTTATAAATTCTCTCATTTGGGTTGGTCACCCATGCTGGTTCCCCTTCGGTATGATGTTGGCCAACCACGAAAATTGATTTTTTCTTGATTCTTAATCTGAGCATAGACTGATGGTGAAGTGGCCTGAGTAGTGATGTGAGGGCCATGCAAGAACCTGCTGATGGTTCTGATTGAGATATCAACCCTTACGCCCCTTACCTGAACTCTCTCCAGCAAGGGATGGTCTGTAACTCTTTCTCCTGACCTATACATATTACCCAACTGAGCCTGGCAGTTCACGTAAAACTCTCAGACCAGTGCAAGATAAAATAAGCTTCCCCCTTTTGTAGTTTGTCCCAAACCTTAATCTTGGAACTTCTATTCTACTTCAGGATACCTACGTAGACCTTTGGTGATAATCCTCTTTTCTTCCTAAATAGGCCTTTTAGTCCTTCTTCTATCAGTTCTGTGGAGCCCAGCAGTGAAGATGCCCTCTGCCTTGGGAATTTTCCATCTAGCATTATCTTGAACTTTGAGGTTCTTACATTTGATAAGTGTTCCCTGAATTGAAGACTCCTCATTATATTTTAGTTTAGTAGAAGGGGATTCAGATGTTGTTTCCTCAAATTCAAGCTCCTCAGACCCTTTATGTTCTTTCTCTACAGATTCAGCATGTTCAGACTCATGCTGCTCATGTTCAAAATGTTCAGATACCTCCTGTTTAGAAGTAGTTGTCATTTCTGTGTCCTCACTATCCTTCACCTCAACTGGTGGGGGTGGTGGAGACTGGTTACAGCTTTGCTTCTTCTTTCGCTTCCTAAGCATAGATTCTTCTTCTTAATAATCAGACTCCTCATCGATGAGTTTTTGGAGTACACTTTTCTGTTGTTCCTTCTTTGTAAGCTGGGGCTCTTTCCTTTGGATGTCATTATAGGGTTCCTGTAGCAATAGAAAAAACATTAGTCAATCCTCAAGAGCCTAAACACAAACACATTAATCATTTAAGTTTTACATCCTTTGGAAAGGCTCATTCATACTTCAGGTTCTAGGTGTGATGACATTTCTTGATAAGCCATCACGACTGTGATAGCTTATCACAATTGTCATCAGCCTTAGACAAAACCTATGAACTTTATCAACTTCTGACGATATTTTTGATAAGCCATCACAAATGCGATAGCCTATCACAAATGTCGTCAGCTCTAAACACAACTCACTTCATTCTTAGTAGCCTTTGATGACATTTCTGATAAGCCATCATAGGTTTAATAGATTATCATGAATTTCGTCAGCTCTTATCAGAACCCCACTTTTTATTTTATCTCAATTTTTTTGGTCCCAATATTTCTCAAAATCTACTCGAGTTCTAATTTGTGAGCTGAATTTTAAGCTTTAGGCTTGCACAGCAAACCCTTGTTCTGAATTACAGCCCGTTTTCCAGTTGAACTTGGTTCAATTATCTTGGGAACTTGGTTTGTCATCAATTTATCCCTTTCCACTTGAAAAGAAAAGTCAATTTTAGAGCATACCTAATGGGAGCCTTCAATGTGATTACACGCACAAGAGGTAGTAGGAAGAAATTCTTGATTTTAATTGCAAACCCACAGACAAGGAAACTTGCTTTTTGTTTTACTTGGAAAATTTTTTTAATAAGGAAATAAAATACTCTAAATATTGAAGGAAACTAACTTAAAAGAAAGTAAAAATAAGTAGGAAGGTGGAAAGGTTCGACTGGGCACGGGTCGATTCTTTATAATTGGCCCAGATTTGGTTGTTAAGTTACTTTTTGATGACATCTTATGACGGCTTGTCACAGGTGTGAAGACCTATCACGGATGTCGTCAGCCTTAACAGAACTTTAATTCAAAATTGGCTTCTCTGACGATAATTCTGATAGCTTATCACAGTTTTGACAGCTTATCATAAATACCGTCAGGACCTTTTCTGCTGATTCATTAGTTTTCCACCTTCTATGAACTAAATCCTAACTACAAAAATAAAAACTTTACTGGAATATAAAATTTTGGGTTGCCTCCCAATAGCGCGTGATTTACTGTCACGGCACGACTTGGTTATCTTGACTACTCAGAATTCTCTATGACAACCTGTTGATACCCCTTTATCATCTTCATAGAATACATCAAACATTAAAAATAACCCAACTCTTTTTGCTGAGTCATGGATGAGTGTATCTCGAAGCATGCTTCTTTATCATTTAGCCTGAACTTCAGCTCATTCAGCTCCATGTCTATGATTACTCTCCCAGTTGCAAAGAATGGTCTACTCAAGATGATGGGCACTTCAATTCAACCTCACAATCTAGGACAACAAAATCAACAATTAGAATAAAATTGGCAACCTTTACTAAAACATCGTGTAATATTCCCACAGGCTGCTTCATAGACCTATCTGCCATCACCAATCGCATATTTGTTGGGGTATGATTCCCCAAACCTAGTTTCTTGTACAGAACAAGTGTCATTAGGTTTATATTGTCTCCCAGATCGCATAATGCTTTGGTGAATTTCAGGGAACCAATAGTACACGAATTTGTAAATGCTCCCAGGCCTACTTTTTTCTACACTAAAGACCTTGTAGAGATAGCGCCACAATGGAGAAGATTGTACTCCGGCTCATGGATAATCTTCTGTTTCTTAGTCAAAAGGTATTTCATAAACTTTGTGTATCCTGTTATTTTCTTAAGTGCCTCAACCAAAGGCACATTTATTGTCAATTGCTTGAGCATTGCTAGGAATTTGCTGAATTTTGCATCATCAGCCTTCTTTTTCAATCATTGAGGAAAGGGAGGTGGTGGTCTTGGGATAGCTTTCAACACCACGTCCTCTTCCTTCTCCGAAGCATTAACGGAACTATCTATCTTTTTAGACTCTATTGGATTGCTTTCTTTGAATTCATCAACAACTAACTTACCATCAACAAATTTTCCCACAGAAGGGCCAGGTAATATATTACCACTCCTAGTGGTAATTTCCATACATGATCCATCATTCCACAGATTCTAAACCGTATCTCTTGGTAACGTTCTGCTCTTTCTTTGGTTGAATACAGCAAAAATTTGGCTCATATGCTACTCCAACTACTTGATGGTAGTGGAGTGTCAGTGCACCAACTAACTGATGGATGTCAGATTGGTCTTCATAGTGGTTACACCAGAGTTGGTGGCCTCAACTCCCTCAACAATTTCTCTATCATGTCCTCTATGAAAATCTTTCCAGAGCTAGTTGCAGCAGCTTCTCAATATCCAGGAGAAACATATAAACCACTCTTGTCATTATTGTTTTTCCAGTTTCCTTGCTCCCGATCTTTGTAACCAGGCTTGTCACAAATGTTCTGACCTTGATTCCCTTGGATATTACCTCGGAAACCCCCTTATTATTAATATAATTCACCTCTTCTTCAGGTTTTACTTTCACTCGATCTTAAGACGTTACAACTTTTACTTTCTCAGTCTTCACTAATAATAAGTGCTTAGTAACCAAGTCCATCTGAGTCTTTAGATGGGCCATGTCTTGATCCCGCTCCTCATCTCTCCTGTATTGTTCAGTAGATATACCAACAGAAATAGTGGGGCTTTCTACCACAGACTCTCTAGTATACCAAGCCCTACTCTATTTGGTTATCCTATTTAGCATATCTAAGGTATCTTAAAAAGACATATCAACAAATGAACCACTAGAAGCATTATCTATAATCGAATTTGTTACAGAATTGAGGGCCCTGTATAAAGTCTCCATCAAGTGTACGTTTGTCATATTATGGTTCGGACACTGTGTTAGCTTCTTTTTTAATCTCTCCTAAGTCTTATGCAAAGCTTTAGTAGGAAGCTGTCTAAAATTGCTGATTTCATCCCTCAAGTGTACCCTCCTGGAGGGTGGAAAAAACTATTCTAGGAATGCTTCTTTCAATTGAATCCAGTGGGTGGTGGAATTAGGTGTAAGCTCATTCATCCACAATGTTGCCTTCCCAGATAGAGACAATGGGAACAACCTCAACCAGATAGCATTTTATCCCACTCCTGGGTTATGAAAAGATTTGCAAATGGTGACAAAATTCACCAGATGTTGGTTCAGATCATCTCTAGGAAGTCCACCAAATAACCCCGTCAGCTTGACGAGTTGGATCATAGTACTCGTAATGTTAAACTTGGATCTAGGTACCAACGGTGGGGGAATAATTGCACCCGTTGCACCTGTCCATCCATGCCATCATCATCATCATTCTGATTATACTGGATCGGCTGGTACTCTTGTTTTCTTTGGAATAGACAGTTTCGATTAACATTACGTGGCACTTATACAGCTATCTGCTCTGCACGCCTTGGGTTACCAGGGTTCAATAACTCCTCAACCCCCAAATCTTCATCCTCAGGATTTGGATGTCGTGGATGTTGCCCGATATTTTGCACATTCACCTGAGCTCTAGCTAAGGCTTCCATTCTGTCATCCTCTTACTGTTCTGCCATTCTTCCTATTTGTTGTGATTTTGGATTTAGTGGGAATAATGTTTCTCTGGAACTTCTGGTACTTGGCATACACTATAAAATCCTGTAAATAAACAAAAACAACAAATAAATGTAAACCTAGTAAACTTAACTAACAGTCAATTGGCGCATAGAAACGTTAGCTTACAACCGTATTCCTCGACAACGACACCATTTTTGATAACGCTCAAATTACACTCTTGAATGGGTGTAACCGATCATTGTCAATATAAAATCCAACTAGATTTGGGTCGAATCACACAGGGAATATGGTTTGAACTCAATTTGTTTGCGATTTAATCTACTGATAGTTTAAGGAATCCTGAAATGGGAAGTTTAGGTTTAACAAGTTTTTGTTTGTCACTTTACTTTCGGTGTTTGTAAATCAAGAGTTTATGAAATAACTAGAATTATGTTAACTAGGGCTTCCAGTACAAGACGGATGCTAGAAGTGGTTCAAGATTCTCACGATGGGTAGGATAACAAGATATCATTATCAATGTTATGCTTAAATGTCTCTCGACCTACTTAAGTGTTAAACTCCCTAATCCTCTCAAACTTAGGGAATTTCTATTTATTGCCCAGATTTTACCTCAGGTTAACTAACCTTGTTGTAGCGCTGATTATTAAACGAAGTATTTTCGAATGCCTGTTGATACTTCATTTCCTACTATATTTGATTTCTTTCTCAAGAAAATCAAAGAAGGTATGTTTACTATTTGCAACCACCAGACATCAATTTAAACTTTAGAATTATCAAGAAATTCTGCCACCTTTTGAATCTTGAATGCTTAGCACCTCATCAAGACCTAACCCTAGATCCCATAAATCAGGTTAATGGAGATTAGCCACTCATGATGAACCGAACGGAACACATAATTAAATTCATGATTTGAAAGATAAACTTATAGAGATGAATAATAACTAGTGAATCGCAGATTAGATCACAAAGGAAAAATCCCAAAATACTAATAATAATCTCTCAAAAATAGTTATGATGTCAAAGTCAAGAAGTAAAGAGAGAAAATATCAAAATATGTTGTCCAGCACTCTAGGTGTCGACCTTCTACGGAATAATATTAAGAATAACAATAATAAAATAATGTCTAGAAAACCATAAAACAAAGCTTTAAATAGTTTACCCTAAATAAGGAAACAAAATCAAGGTTACAGCTTTTTCTCAGAATAGACAACGACTATTGGTGATGCCTTATCAGGATCCTAACGAATTATCAAGAATGTCTTCAGGTCTTCTTCAAATTTTCACTAGTCCTATCTTAGGTTAACAGCAACTTTTGACGGCTTATCATGACTGTGACGACTTATCAAAAATTGCTCCAATTCTCATTTCCTACCTAAGTCTGACGACATTCCTGATGACTTATCACCATTGTGATGGCCTATCACAAAATGTCATCAATTCTACCAACTGGAACTCATTCCTTGTTTAAGGCTGACAATGTCCTTGATAGCCTATCATTGGGCTGATGACCTATCATGAATGTCGTTAGCTGCACTTGTCTTTTAGTTGCTTTAGATTTCAGCCTTTTTGCTTCCATTATTGTTGGTTCTCTATCATATCAACTTAAACTGCACAATCAAACATAAACTAATCAAAAATAACAAAAGTTGCTCAATACCTTGCAATTATTTAGAGTTAATAGCCTCAAATGTGTTAGCATATGCTCACATATCAGTTTTAAGTTAATTCGGACTATTATACATACAAAGACATAGTATTTGTATAGATTCTACATGTGCTCTTATTTTTGTTGAGTGTAGAAAGTGTTCAAGCAACTAAAAAATCTACAGATCTACTTATCTGTCCAGCAGCTCGATTCAAGGGTAAGCACCTATCTTCGGTCAGTCATTGGATCTTATCATTGATCATGTTTAGTATTTTGGACAATGATATACCTTTATTAGTTGTTTTCAGATATTTATTAACAGTTTTGTTCATGGATTTTAGAATGTAATTGAATGATGACTTTTAGATGTCGGGGATTGTAATAGATAGTTGTTAATTTTCCATATTTATTTATTTTTCATATTTGGATTATATTATTATTATGTTGGAGTGAACTCTATTGTTTAAAAATGGATGAAGGATTAGGTTAGTAAATGGTTTGAATGATTCTCTCACTAGAGGGTTAGTGTGGGTGCCAATCATGACCAATTGGGTCACGGTAGAACCATTCAAAAACTCACCTGAAAAAAACTAAAAACAAAAAACAAGTGTTGTATTATTATATATCACGACACACTAATACTACAATAATAGGGGACGACCCAGTTCATACCTACTCCGTAGGTGTCGGGGAGGGGGGACCACTCCGGGCATGACCTACGCGCCCTCACCCCAGCTTTGCTGGAGGGGCGTTTTGAACCCCCGACCCTGGCACACCACGGTAAGCAAGCTTACCACTGAGCCAAGGCCATCCCTCACTAATACTACAATAGTCATGCTAATATATCAGATACTACTTAATTAAAAGTTTGAGATATATCATACATAAAAATAACTAAATGAAGTTTCTTCTCCTCAACCCATACTTAAAAATTTCCACTGCCTTCAATTCTTAAAGTAAGAAATAATAAATTATGAAGATCGAAGAACTTCCTGTGTCCAGGACATGGCCTCATCATTATCGGTAGCTTCATATGTTGTGCCATCATAATCAATGTATCTCTGTTTTTTAGCTCCTGCTTCATCTTCCTCATAATCTTTATCTCATGCATAGGTGGATCAAGAGTGGCCACATCATTATCTATCGGGTCCTTAAAACTCAGTCCATCTTTGCACATAAGTTATGCAAGAGTATTGAATGGATAATTATCATCTAATATAACTTTCTCCTTTGGGTGGTTGCCCTCTTATATAACTCAATTTGTAGATCTATCATCCCATATTGATGCCTAAAACAGATAGTTATCATAATAATGGATCATAACAACACTCAGTATCTAACCCTGCACATCCTTACGTTCCTTACCCCCCAGCAATGTTGTAATATAGCAACACAAATAAGGTGATAATATTGATTCTCCCTATGCACTTTTTGTCCATGCAAGTATTGCATCAAAAGACTGCCATAGTATATTTCCTATCAGGGCGATCATTTTCAGGTGCATTCACGAGTCACATAATATACCCTTCATTAATTGCTTGTCTACTCATCAGTATGTATATGATGCATACTCTATCTCTAGACACCTAAGTGGTATGCTCACAAGGCATTAATCTCAAACACATTAAATTCAACTATACATGCATCGTCTTTGTGCTCATCAATCTATGGAGTGAACTTTGCATGGTGTGTGCCTTAAAACTTGGTATGGAGGGTGATCATACCTCTCAGGGAATGGACTACTTGGATTTATAGTATCCCACACAAGTCTGCACATATCACCCATTGTGAAAAGCACCGCCATCCCTCAAATATTAACTTTCTCATATTATTTATTGGATCTCATATGGCATTGAATTACCTATTTGGGTAAAGACTACACTTACCGAGATCAACAATATTATCAGATATCCATATACTGAAAACCTTCCCAGATCTTAGGGAAGTCATTACACGGTTGGACTTCATCTAATCTGATCTCTGTGTGGTAGTTCTTAGAATTAAGCTTTTCATACTATTGTTTTTCATGGGTTTCAATCCATTTTAGCTCAAATGTTCATTATACTTTCATGAAGCTTTTGGATGGGCTTGGCTTCTTGAGAATTTCCCTATACATCAATTTTATGAGTTTGGAAATTAATGGCCTTTGATTTCCTTATTGTGGCACCTATTGTTTGCTCAGGACAAACCATTTTACCTACACAACATTTTCTGAATCAATACCAAAAATGATTTTTCTATAAAATCAAGTTCGAATAGTGTTGGAATAACCCGACACTGAATTCACTGTCATCTGAATTCACTAGCAAGGTGCTACTAGTCATCTTTTGGGTACTCATACTTTCCCACATTATTGCTTTATAATAAACTAGCGTACCTTTTTAATTTCAAACTCCTAGTTTGCTCAATTTTAATGTAACACCCCATATTTAGACTTTAATATTACTCTTTGGCTCTCCAATGGCTGTAATTTCCATACTACCGTCATTATCCATTTATCATTAAGAACCTATAGCCCATGACCATAGTTGGGGCAATCTTATCAAACATGTGCTGCACATAAAGGTTTTTGTCAAGTGAAAATGCTAATAGAGTCTACCACATTGTTATGTCATACAGATATTCACTTTAACCATAATTAATGTCAACAATGTTACATAACAAAATAATTTAGACATTATCCATCTACCATTAAGCCTAACTTCTAGAGAATGAGAGAATAATCTTTAACTTGGAGAAACAAACTCTTCATAATCTCAAGCATAAGCCCAATTAGCTATAATAGAAAGTGGTTAGTGGGATTACCATGGAGTAGAGAGAGAAAATCAAGAAACTTACAAAAGTTCTTAAAATTGAAGCTTGGGGAGACAAGCTAAAGGAGAGAAGGGGAGAAAATGGATTATTTATTCATACATGATGTGTGTGATATAATGATAGAAAAGTAAGGGGAGAATAGGTTTTGAAATTGGGAAAGAAAATAAATTGTTGAACTTACTGAGGGACTTTAAAACTCCCCGAGTCTACACCCCGGACGTCACACGGTGCTTAGACCCTGAAGGACCACAAGCTAAACCCGTACTTCTACCTACTGTGAGCACTAAATAATAATACTGGAATAATACGGAAGTTAGGCTGAAATGCCATAAGGTTCATAATCTTAATACTGATAAATATTGCAACTGAAAATAACATCTAAAAGATGAATATTGTATGTACTAGTCTAGCCTAAAAAGACTTTTATTGAACTGTCTAAATATGGAGGACAAGCCCCCAACTAACTCTATCTAATAAAATACTTAATCTACTGTAATAATGAAATAAAAGAATATCCTCGATAAATGAGGACTCACTACTGAATCTACCGCTGCTGACTGAATTTGGCTAAGTGCTGTCTAGAATCTGAGCGTCCAAACATATGATACGAGACATCATAGAACAAAAAACAAGTATGCAATCAGTACGTGCAATGTACTGGTATGCTATATGAGATAAGGCTGAAATGCATGGGTTCATATGCATGAACAGTAACTGACTGAGTGATATGAATATAACTGAATGAGAGTACTTAGATAACTAAAGTTTTGGTAAACACTGAGTATGCAATACTATGCATATACATATATACTATATCTGAGATATATACTAAAATTGAGTACTGATTTTTGATAACTGAGTAACTGATATCTGAGATTACTGATAACTGAATTACTAATAACTAGGTGACTGTTTCTAATAGTTATGATTCTATAGAACTAAACAGAGTTTTATACTAAAGACTAAAACTAAAGTTATGGGAGGTAATCATCTAACTGACATGCCCCTCACTGAACTGATTGGGGTCCAACCTATAACCCCAGTTAGAAGGGTGTCAATACCGTGCTACGGGTACACACACTGGCTATGTGGATCCACCAAAATGTTATCCCAAAGGACTAAGGCTCACTCTTTACTGGCAAATTTTCTACTGAGAACGGTATTAACCTCAACTGACAGGTAAAAGCCTTATCAAATCTCAACTGCCAGGTTGATATCTCAACATACATTGGCTACGTAGTTCTAGAATGCAAGGACTGCTACTGAGGATCACACCCTCTACTGACAGGTGAAATCCAATCCTTGGGTTCGCTCGGTGTTGAATCCTACTCCTAACTAAATGACACTGATTATTTAACTTAACTGAACTGGATTGAGTTTCACTAAGTTCTATAACTGACTGAGTACTACTGTTCGTGACATTACTGAGACTATTCTTTAGCTACTATGATCTAGGTAAAAAAAACTAGATTTTTGGGGTATTAAATACCCCAGGACTCGGTAGCATCAATAGTAAAACATGGCACAATCTTGAAAGCATAGTAGCTAGTCACTTAGTCATGATTCATTCATTGAGACATTTTGTCAAACACTTGCAAGGCATGAACTTGTACATTAATGGCAACTTATGCTAACAAATGCTATGATTTCACTATTCAGTTCACATAGGCATTCTAACAAACACTTGGGGAGCATGATTATTTCACATAATAATAAACATATATATTATATATCATGGCTACAACATTCAACTTATAAATTCAAGGATTGAACATTAGAATCACATAATTCATCATACATGCTATCTTAATTTCATGAAACTTATAATTGATCATGGATTAAAACCCAAAAAACATCATGACCATGCATACAATCTAATTTAAGCAAGGAAATCATAATTATGAAAACTTGTACTTTCAAAAAAAAAAAGGTTCTTGGACTCCATAGGTCGTAAGGGCCCATGAATGAACACCTAACATACTTGAGAAATAAACTTCTTGAGGATTCTTGGTAGTGTTCTTGCGATTTGACCTTGATTCTTGAAGGCTAGGGTTTTCCTATTTTGAGAGAGAATAATCTTGATTTGGGGAAAGTTGAGTGAATAATTACTTAACTAGGTTATTAGGGGTTTATTAACTTATTTAGACTGATAAGGGCTGTGGAAAGAGACTAAATTTCCTCTGAAAGAAATTAAAATTTACGTTACGAGATTCCCAATTTTGGCCTTTATCGCGACGCATTGGCATCGCGGTGAGCCATTGGAAGTTGGCTAAAGCTTATTTAAAAAGGACAATTGCGAATTACCTTTTGACGTAATACAGTGGAATCGCGTCGGGCTAATGGAAATTGACAATTCTGAGATGGCACCTTAGCGTGACGCAGGCCAATCGTGGTACCTCACTGGAAATTGATAAACGCCATTTTGCACCGCACCGCAACTCATCCTAATCATGGTGCTTCACTGAAAATATAAATTGGGAACTGGAACTTCACCGTGATGTGCTAGAATCACAGTGTATCACTGGAAATTGACGAATATGATTTGGCTTGTCTCTGCAATACGGTGTTATCGTGAAGCCTGTCTGCTGAAACTAAAATATCCATAATTTCTTACCCGATTATTGAATTTATGTAAATTTTATATCATTAGAAATATGACTGAATTTCCTACAATATGGTATGTCTTAAACTGGAAAATTCCACCTAAAACCAAAGTTATTCATAGGAATTCTTATATAGTGAGAGCTAAAATAAGATAGGAAAATATGAGGTATTACAATATATCCTCCTTAGGAACTTTTTTCCTCGAATGAGTCTAATTAAGCTGAAAAGACTAATAGAGTGAATTTATACAAACACTAATCATGCATAACTAAAGCATGACTTAGCTGAGACTGCTGATAAACTGAGTTTACATACTAAACATGCATAACTGAATCATGATTACAAAGCTCAATTGATTCAGTAATTCATGACTTTCATGTGAATGATATGCAACGATAATTGATATTAAGTTTGTAACTGTAATTGAGCATGGATCCGAGTAAATCTAAGGAAGATTTTTACCTCAAACTGAGTCTGAGTTTAGGAGAAGAGGCAAGGATACTTGGTCCACATATCTGCTTCTACTTCTAAAGTAGCTCCCTCAATAGACTGGTTCCACCAAAGACCTTTGACCAAGGGAACTTCTTTGTTCCTTAGTCTATGAATTTGACGATCAAGGAGTTAGACTGGGACTTCATCGAAAGAAAGATCATTCTGAATATCTACTCCCTCTAAGGGGACTACAACTGTTAGGTCACCAATGAGTCTAGGCTAGTTTCTCATCGCTTTGGTCTTTTGCAAATCAACTCTAATACCATCACCGAAAATAATATAACCAAGAAATGCTACTAACCTTAACCAAAATTCACACTTACTGAATTTGGTGAACAACTAATAGCCTTTGAGAGTCTGAAGTACGATTTGTGGTGATCTGTATGATTTTTTTGGTTTAATTTATATTTTATTAATATAATCAGATAAGTTGGGCCAAATCGATTACAAAGAATAATTAAATAAGCCTAATATTAAAATATCCCAAATTAAAAACAATAGAACCGGTCCAAAATGCTGACCCGATCCACCTTCCTCAAAAGTTAGTAGGGTTTCCAAATCCATCAAATGAGCTAAGCTTCCATTTCATCCACCTTCTTTTCCATGTTCTTCATCAATAATCATCAGTTTATTCTTCTGCATATATGGGTCATAAATACCCTTCCTTTGTGCATCAAGATACTAATTACTACATATATTAGGTAAGAAATCTTCTGTAATACCTCATATTTTTATTAGCTGACTGAATCCAAATCTTGCATCTTATCTTCCGTGCTAGCTGAAATATTTAGTATGTATTCATAGTTTGGTGCTTACTCACTGGATCTCATCTTCTTATACTTGATTTCTTCTTCTTGTGAGTACTCTGTCTTCCTGGTCTTTGCACTTTCATCCATATGTTGTTATTGATCCTCTTCTTGTTCTCTTCATATAGTTGTAGTTGGGATGGAGATAATGGGATGCTTGAACCCATTATTAGCTGAAGAGGACCAAGAAGATCAGTTGGCTGAATTTGATCTGACATAGTGATCCCTAACTTACTAAAAATTCCTTTTTGTTAGCTTGTGTTAATAGGCAAACTAGCATTTTCACCTTTTTATTGAACTTTCCTTCTTGTAAATATGGTAAATATGTAAGAAACTATTGTATCCTTTCCAGTCCTTTGTTAGGATTAGTCTCTAATAGGGACATTGGTACTTGTCACTATTTAGTATCCTTCTCCCTTCACTTGGTAGCTGGTTAAATACTGTAAATTTGAACTGCTTATGCTGAAATGCTAATTTAGCTAAGTAATCGGCAATTTGATTGCCCTCCCTGAACACATGAACTATCTATATTTGCTTATGTTGAAGGAACTTGCTTGTCCTTTTTACTACATCTGCAATTTTCCATGGAATTTCCCATTCTTTATTTAAAAACTTCTGGATTGCCAATGAATCTTTCTGAATAATGATCTTTTTTTTCCTATCTACTGGAATGATATGCTGCTTGCATTATGGCTTCATCTTCTGCTACCATATTATCTGTGCTTTTCATTGATGCTCATTCTGCATGCAGTAAGTCCCCTTTTACATCCCTTAAACAAAAGTCCCATGAACTCCTTCCTAGATTCTCTTTAGATGCACCATCAGTGTTATATTTGACCCAACCTTGCTCTGGTAATACCCATAGAACAACTTTAGCTATTACCTTAGGCTTTAGAAGATTTAGCTGCTGCATTATAGTTGGTGAATTCGATGCAAACTCCAAATCTTGTTTCCTTACCTTCAGAAACATCATCAACTATTTGATGACATTGAATATTAGTCTATGCACACTGACCTCCTTACCACTATGCTTACTAGAGTTCTTTCTTCTCCACAATTCCCACATGATGATTGCTGGTAATGCTCTATAATAGGCTTTCTCTTTTTGTTTGACTTGGATATTCCACCATACATGGATTGTCTCTCTTAAGCTTCTTCCTTTAATGTTTATTCCTGCAAAAGAACAAAAGTAGGACCATTTCCTATTAGCTAGACTAATCTCAATAGAACATGAGTTATGGTCTCCTGTGCTAGATTTTGATAGCACCAACACCTTGAAGGACCCTTTATCCCCCATCTTCTAACTATATCATCAACAGATATTCTTCTCTTCTACATTTTCCACATAAAAAAACACAATTTTAAAAGGAAGTCCTTTAATCTATAATTTCTTATAAAATTCATTAACTTCCCCCCTCTGCCTGACATAGTTCCATGCAGACTTTACTGTGAAACTTTCTGTTTCCTCCAAGCTCCAAATTGGCTTATCATGATGCTTTGTTTCCCCAATCTTCAATTTAGTCAAAACATGAGTCACAATGTCATCTGCAAACAAACTGCTCAATCTATTCTCATTCTAATTCCCACTATTCATTAGATCATTCACCCTTTGAAAGTTTTCATCACCTTCAATACATTCTTCTATGACACTATAAAAATCACCCAATCCACTCCATTTATCATACCAAAGATGAGAATTCCCTCTTCTAACTTTCCAAAAGATGAGATGATCTACCATTTCTCTTACTTGCAACATTTTCTTCCAAACTTGAGAACCTCCTCCTATCTTCCACATAACTTCTTTGGAATGGTACCTCTACAATACTTATTGAATATAAACTCACTCCAAATATTCTTTTAAGTTCTAAAATTCCACCATATCTTGCAAAAGAGGGTTGTTGACATATCTTGGATTCTTCTGAAGCCCAGTCCTCCCTCTGTCACTGGTAAACACATAGATGACTATGATACCTAATGCCTTCCCCTTCCTCCTATAATACTACTCCAAAAAAAATTGCGATTACTTTTTGGATATTGATAATTACATTGTTAGGAGGATTCATCACTTATAAACAATGTAGTGGGATACTATGAAGTACATGTTTAATCAAGACTGCCCTACCACCATATGAAAGTAATTTTCCTTTCCAGGCTTGTAACTTGGAGCTAATTCTATTCATGATGTACTGATAATAAACTTTCTTATACCTCATGTAAAATATTGGTCATCCCAAATAATTAAATAGGAATTGTTGCCTCAAAATGCCTATTACAACTTCTGCCATAACTGCTACTCCATTAGACACACTGTGATGCAAATATATGGAACTTTTACTTCTATTAATCTTTTGCCCTGAAACCCTTTCATACTTTTCCACTGTGCTTGTCACCAACTACAGTGTCCCTAAATCTTCTTTACAAAGTATAATCATGTTATCTGCAAAAGCCAGGTGGTTAATTCTAGGACTTCCTCTAGGAATACCAAAGAATTTTAACTCTTTTGTAACCATAAGTTTCTTGATAAAACCTCTGTGCAATGATAAAGAGCGTAGGTGACAAAGAATCACCCTGTTTAAGACCTCTAGTAGATCTAAAGAAACCCTTTGGCTATCCATTTAGTAGAATAGAGTACCAATTATTTACCAGTAGCCTGAACACCATGTCTATCAGCTGTTCACAAAATCCTAGTCTCCTTAGCACCTTGGTCATAAAAAACCACTCAAACCTATCATATCCTTTCATCATATCCAGCTTCATCACCATATTTGGTGGTTTACCTCTCTTTCTTATCTCAAAAACTATCTCTTGAACCACTAAAGTATTTTCAGCTATGCTCCTTCCTTGTAAAAAAACAGCTTGTTGTTCCAAAACTATATAAGGAAGTATACTCTTAATCCTTTCATGAATAATTCTTGAAAATATTTTATTTACAAAGTTACTAAGAGATATAGGTCTTAGAACTGAAAAAGTATTTACCACTATCTTCTTTGGTAGTAATACCAAATTAGTGTGAGTGATAAATCTTAGAAGATCATAGCCACAGAAAAAGGCTATTACATCTAGTGGATATCATGTGAAACAACATACCATGCATCTTATAAAAATGCTCATGTCATACCATCAGGTCCACTTGCACTGTTCTTATTTAATCCCATGATAGAATTATGAACTTCTTCTACTGTTGGTATTCTTTTTATCTCTTCATTCTGAATGCTAGTGACTACTTGAGGAATTTCATCTAACATAGAAAAATTAGCTCCACCAAAATTAGTAGCTATTTCTAGTAAGAATCAATGAATATAGTTAGCGTTTTTGCCGGTGCCAAATTAGGGTTTTTCTTGACTAGACAAAATGGGGCAATATCTCTATAATCATTCTCACTATAAGAATAGACAATAATTTCCTCAATGAAGACTATAATGAACATGTCCAAGTGCTGCTTGAACACATGATTCATTAAGTCCATAAAGGTTGCTGGGGCATTTGTGAAACTAAAGGACATGACTAGAAACTTGAAGTGACCATACCGGGTTTGGAAAGTTATTTTTCAAATGTCACATTCTCTGAATCTAAGCTGATGATAGCCTAATCTAAGGTCTATCTCAGAAAATTAATTGGTGCCCTTACATTGGTCAAACAAGTCATCAATTTTAGGAAGTGGGTACTTATTCCTAACTGTGACTTTGTTCAACTGATGGTAGTCTACACATATTCTTAGTGAACCATCTTTATTACGCATGAATAAGACTGGTACGCCCCATGAGGAAACACTGGGTCTGATGAACCCCTTGTCTAAAAGGTTCTTTAACTGTTCTTTTAAGCCATTTTGTATGGCAGAATAGATATAGGCTGAGTGTCTGGAAGAAAGTCTATTCCAAAGTCGGTTTCCTTTTCAGGAGAAACTCCAGGAAGATCCTCGAGAAACAAATCTAAGAATTCATTTACTACTAAAATTGACTCAAGACTAGGAGTCCCTGAACTAGTGTCTTTGACTTGTAGAAGATTATAGATACATCCCTTGGATATTATTTTTCTCGCTCTAAGGTATGAAATCAACTGACCCTTAAGTATTATAGTACTACTCCTCCATTCAAGAACTAGTTCATTTGGAAACTAAAAATGAACAACTCTAATTTTACAGTCAACTGAGGCATAGCATGAATGGAGCCAATCTATGTCGAGAATGCAATTAAAATCCATTCTCTCCAACACTACTTAGTCTACTAAAGTGACTTTTTGAGATATCTTAACCGGACAGTTCCTGTAAACCTATCGGGCAATGATAGACTGACCCACTCTAATAAGGCATAAATATGTAAATGGAAGATCTGTAACATACCAGTGACCATATCAGGAGAACCTTCCTAATATTGTCTGGACTAAAGTGCATAAATCCTGTTTGGGCGTTGCCCACTGGTGGCCCTAGAAGTGGCACCCTGCTGATTCAGGCAATCAAACTGTGCTGGGGGACGATTATACTGACCCTATGAACCTGACTGATGACAATCTCTGATTCTTTGTCCTAGCTTGCCACACCCGAAACATACATCACTACCAGCTCTGCAAACACCCTGATGGTTTCTGCCATATTTCTAGCAAAGAGGATTTGTTCGAGCACTACTAACATAACCCTTAGACTTAGATCCTTGTGCTCTATTTTTGTTACTATTTTTGAACTTAGGTGCTGGAGCACTAGCTGAGGACGGAGATGGAACTGAAGATTTTGGATGAAATTGGGAACGATTATAGCCCTCTGACTTAGGGTGAGTGAAATTGAAGCTACTTGTTCTAATTCTATTATTTCCCCTCTTTTATTTGCTAAGAATGGACCATTAGCCTGGATATTTCCATTTTCTTAATTAACATTGTGGTTCTACACTCGTTGACCACACTCTCTAAGACTCCAGATATGAACTTGCTCTTTTTGTACCTATTATCTGCTACTACATGGGGAGCATACCTGGCTAACTGATTCAAACTTGAGGGAATACTCTTTCACACTCATGTTTCCTTGCCTGAGATTGATGAACTCTAATACCTTGGCTTCCCTTAACTCTAAGGGAAAGAATCTATCTAGAAAACCAGTAGCAAACTCTTCCCATTCTATAGGCTCTGCATATATGCCCCTGTCTACTTTTTACTGCTTAAACCACATATGAGCTATATCTTATAGATGATAGGTAGCTAACTCATCACTTTCACTGGAAGTCATTCCTATAATATCTATGACTTTCTATACCTAATCGAGGAACCCTTATGGATCTTCTTCAGACTTAGAACCCAAAAATAATGGAGGGTTCATTTGGGTAAAGTCTCCAATCCTGGTTGCAGCAGTATTAGCCAGTGAGTTGGCCTGAACAGTAGCTGGCCATTCATTCTGAGCTGCTATAGAATAGGCTAGAGTGGTAAACGTAGATCTAAATCCTACAGTGGAGACATACTCATCTAGAGGATCTACCTAAACGGGCGGAAATGCTGGCTGATTTTCATTCCTTCTTTCGTTAGCTTTTCTAGGAAGCATGTTATGTAAACGTAAGGATAAAATGAATTAGACGAATAATTTTACTTGAGCTTACGCTCAATCACATGACATGAATACTTAAAGAAGGGAAAAATTCCTAAAAATATCTCGTAGCCTTTTGCCCATAAGTGTGGCACGCTTCAAACATATGCACAAGACTCTACTTGACGTGGATTTTAGACTCCCTAGGACTTTGTTGAACCCTAGACTCTAATACCAAGTTTGTAATGCCCCGATTCTACACCCCGGACGTCACACAGTGCTTACGATACCAAAGGACCACAAGTTAATCCATGACTGGTACCTGTTGTGAGCACTAAATAATAATACTGGAATAATGCAGAAGTTAGGATGAAATACCATTAGGTTCATTAGATGAATACTAATAAATATTTCAACTAATAATAACATTTGAAAATTGAATACTATCTTAACTAGTCTAGTCTGAAAAGCTTATAACTGAATTATCTAAATGTGGAGTTGATGGGACAAGCACTTAACTAACTCCAAATAATAAAATAATGAATCTACAATAATACTAAAATAAAAAAATATCCTTGATAGATGAGGACTCACTACTAAAACTACCACTACTGACTGAATCTGGCTAAGCGCGGCTAGGAACCTGAGCGTCCGACCTATGATATGAGACATCATAGCGAAAGAAACGAGTATGCGGTCAGTACGAGAAATGTACTTGTATTCTAGATAAGGTAAGGCTAAAATGCATGGGTTCATATGCATGAACAGTAACTGGCTGAGTGTTATGAATATAACTAGATGAGAGTACTTGGATAACTAAAGCTATTGTAAACAATGAGTATGTAATACTGTGCATATACATTTATACTGTATTTGAGATATATACAGAAATTGTGTACTGAGTTCTAATCACTGACTAACTGATATCTGAGATTATTGATAACTGAATTAATGATAACTAGGTGACTGTTACTGACAGTCCTAATTCTATAGAACTAAACTGAGTTCTATACTGAAGACTGAAACTGAAACTGTGGGAGGTAATTATCTAACCGACATGCCCCTTTCTGAGCTGATTGGTGTCCAACCTATAACCCTAGTTGGAAAGGTCTTAGTACTATGCCACGGGTATAGACACTAGCTATGTGGATCCACTGAAATGTCATCCCAAAGTACTAAGGGCCACCCTCTACGGGCAAGTTCCCTAATGAGAATGGTATTACCCTCAACTGGCAGGTAAACAACTTATCAACCCTCAACTAGTAGGTTGAGATCTTAACCTATGCTGGCTACGTAGCTCTAGAATGTAAGGACTGCTACTAAGGATCACATCCTCTACTGACAGGTGAGCCCCCATCCTTGGGTTCGATCGGTGTTGAATCCTACTCCCAGCTGAATGATACTGATTATTAAACTGAACTAAACTGGACTGAGTTCCACCGAGTTCTATAACTGACTGAGTACTAATTTTTGTAACATTACTGAGACTATTCTATAACTACTGTGATCTAGGTAAACAGCTAGATTTTTTAGGTATTGAATAACCCCCGCACTCGATAGCATCAATAGGAAAACATGGCACAATCTAGAAAGCATACTTGCTAGTTACTTAGTTATGTTTCATTCATTGAGAGATTTTGTCAAACACTTGCAAGGTATGAACTTGTACATGAATGGGAGAACATGCTAACATGTCATGCTTGCACTATTCAATTCACATAGCCATTCTAACAAACACTTGGGGAGCATGATTATTTCACATAATAATAAACACACACATACATACATATATATATATATCATGGCTATAACATTCCATTGAAAATTCAAGGATTGAACTTGAGAATCACATAATTCATCTCACATGCTATCTTAATTTCATGAAACTTGTAATTAATCATGGATTGAAACCCAAGAAACATCATGAACATGCATAGAATCCAATTCAAGCAAGGAAATCATAAATCTGAAAACTTGTATTTTTGAAAAAAAAAAAGGTTCTTGCACTCCATGGTGGTAAGGGCCCATGGATGAACACCTAACATACCTGAGAATTTAACTTCTTGAAGATTCTTGGTAGTGTTCTTTAGATTTGACTTTGATTCTTGAAGGCTAGGGTTTTGATATTTTGAGAGAGGATGATCTTGATTCGGGGAAAATTGAGTGAGTATAACTTAAATAGGTTTTTAAGGGTTAATTAACATGTTCAGACTGATTTGTACCATGGAAAAAGAATAAATTTCCCCTAAAATAAATTATAATTTGCATCACTGGATTCCCGATTTTCGCCTTCACTGCGACGTGGTGGCATCACGGTAAGCCACTGGAAATTGGCTGAAGCTTTTTTAAATAGGATAATTGTTAAATTACCTTTTGGTGCGATCCAGTGGAATCGTGTCGGGCTACTAGAAATTGAATATTTTGAGAAGGCACCTTGGCACGACGCGGACTAATCACGGTACCTCATTAATAATTGAAAAATTCCATTTGCACTACACCACAACGTGGCCTAATCGCGGTGTTTCACTAGAAATGTCAATTGGGAACTGGAACTTCACCGTGACATGCTGTAATCATGGTGTCTCGCTAGAAACTGACAAATTCCATTGGCCTGTCTCCGTGATGTGGTGGTACTGCGGAGCCAAACTACTGAAACTAAAATCGCTATAACTTCTTACCCGGTTATCGGATTAAGGCAAATTTTATATCGTTGGAAAGCTGACTGAATTTCCTACAAGATGGCAGGTCTTACACTAGAAAATTCCACTTATAAAGAAAGTTATACATAGTAATTCTTGTATACTAAAAGTAAAACTGAGCTAGGAAAATACGAGGTATTATAGAATTGCATAGTGAAGTTAAGGTGAGCTCCTAACTCGCCCCTTGCATGGTGAGGTTGGGAATGATATTGGCCCTGACATTAGGTTTCACATGGCAAGACGAGGTTCTTTTCATTCCTCATGAGAATTTTTGCTTATTTCACTCAACTCTTTATAGTTCTACTTTTTTTCCCTATACCTACATGTTACAAACACCATTGTAAGATCTTGGTTATCCTCCCAATAAATGTCTTAGTTAAATTAGTGGCTTGATATCTTCATATATTTTTACTTTATGTTTTCATTTTTAAGTATAAGTTTTACAAAAGTCGGGTTGTCTCCGAAATAGTGCTTGGTTTGATGTCACAGTATGATGATACACTACATCATTCATCATCCAACTTCCCTAAGATCTCCTCTAGGTCAATATTTTTCACCTAATAATTCTTCACACCGTTGGTTTATTTCCAAAAAAGTTTCTTCTTTCCCTAGTTTTCACAGTTCCCCTACTCCATTCTTCGTTGTCCTTACAACTTCAAAGAAACCTGAGCACTTTGACCTTATCTCTCCAGGGAAATCTTAAGTCTTAAATAAAATAGTATCACCTCCTAACGTAGATGAAAGAGTGTAGCATGATATGCCTATCATGTCACTATTAAATCTTCTCTCTATAAATCCTAGCATTTTCATAGGCATGTAGATGAAACCCCTTAAGCTCGTGTACTGATGTATTCTCTTGTTTCCTACTTACTTCATATCCAAGTTGACAATCTCTATGGACCAAAGTTCTCTATGTTCTAAATTTTCTTACAAGTGTCAAGCCCTACCACAAAACAACTTTTATGTGACATACCAATAGGTGTCTTTAAAGCAGTGCAATAAGACCACAATGCATCATCTAATTTAGTATCCAAATCTTTCATATGTTCATTCAAAATCTTTGCAAAGATCAATTTGACTTCTCTATTAGACACATCCACTTGCCACTCATTGGAGGGTGGTAAACTAAATAGTGAGTACCCCATATTTGTCCAATAGATTTTTCAACAGGTGGTTATAGAAGTGGCTCCCTTCACCAAATATTAATGCATGAGGGGTGCTAAATCTAGTGAATATCTACTTATGAAAAAACTTACTAGCACATTTGTATCAGTTGTGCAAAGAGGAATAGTGTTTATCCACTTAAACACATAGTCCACCGCAACCAATATGTTTATGTTGCTAAGGATAATGAAACGGCCTTATGAAATCAATACTACATACTTAAAATATTTCTATCTTTAGGATATATTTTGAAGGCATCTCATTCCTTAAAGATACTATCTCCATTCTCTATTAAGTGTCACAACTTTTTGAAAAAGCATATGCATCTTTAAATAATTAGATCAAAAGAAACCAAATTGAAGTACCTTGGTTTGTTCTATAACCAGCATGATATCCTTTATATAGAGAAAAATAATAGCTTTTGAGTAACTATTTCACTTTATTTTTTAAATATATCTTCGAATCAATTCATTAGTGTCACGACCTAAACCAAGGCCTGGCAGTGATGGGTATCTCAAGTCCTACGTGGATCGGAGATCACCCCCACTCCCTACCTCCTTACCTAACCTAACAAAATACCACATTCCTCAGTGTTGGATGAATTTCGAACATATAACAAGATAGCATGCAGTAACCTTAAGTAAGTTAAAACTATATTTATAATCCGAAGACCGATGATCAGCCAAACAACCAACAAACACTGCCCAATATCCACAGTAGTTCAAACAAAGCCTTCTAACAAAGAACAAAAATTGAATCTCAATAAATTATCAAGACATTCCCTTGAATATTTCCAAAATAGTCTAAATAGTCTAAGACATAAAAAAACAAAATATGAAATACAGACATTTGATGTATGGAAGCTCACCACATTAATGCCAACTCACGAGCTGATTCAAAATCCTAGTCACTAAGTATGAGGAGTAAAAGTATGAAAAATTCCTGCATCACGTGGTGGTATAACTCCAAAGACGCTTAGCAGGGTGAACACTGGTATATAACTCGGGGACAAGTATAACATAATGATATGGTCAATCAGTTCAAATCCAATTCACTAAATCAAATGCAATTACATATATAATACATGTTGGGATAGGGAACAAGGCTTAACATGCTCTTTGAAACTTTAACCTAGATTATGTAGCTCAACCATCATAACTTGTACCCACGGGCTATATAGGCCCCAACTCTTACCTCTTGGCCGAGCCGCAGTGCATATAGCTGCATAAATTGGAGAATAAACTCATTTATATACACGGGGGACTCAAACCTCCCAATCATATACTAAGGTGACTTAAGCACCCGATCATGTGATGATTTACGGGGGAATCGAACCTCCCTAATTATGTAATAATAATAACAAGGGGGAATCAAACCTTTTTGGTCACATTGACCCTCGTGTTAGAAAATGTACTTTCCAATATATGTCACTTGAACATTCACCTTCACGACTCGCTACACAACCCCCATTAAAGCCTAATTAATACATTTATCACACAATTCCATTCTTTTAACCACAATACAAATATAGGCATACATTTTTGGTATTGTCATACCAACTATATTTGCAAGGTAACAATAACATGCCAAACTAATTACATTTCTTGGGGTATTCACAAATCCAATTTTACAAATTCCCTCATTTCTTATAAATGAAAACCAATTTCACATTATGGGGTTGGGGTCATAACCACTTCAAACATCACAAGTTTTGAAAGATCGTAATTCCCTAGTTCATTCACCATAACCGTGTACACATATATTAAAACCATAATTAAAGTAAGAAAAGTCATATTCATACCATAGGAAAACATTGTTAATCATTAGGCATTTAAAACCCACAACCATTGTTTCAAACCCAATATCAATATCTCATGAGAAATACTTTAAAACATATGTTTTTTATAAATTAAAAATGAGGGAAGAGAAAAATGACTTAAATACCCAAGAAATTAGAGAGAAATTGACCCTTGAGCCCTTAGATAACCAACTTGATGAAACCCTAGCTTAACTTTCATGAGGGAATTTAGAGAGCCTTTTTGAGTGTTTGAGAAGTTACTTAGATTTGTTTCTAAGTTCTAATGATACCCTAAAGAGATTATAATACAGGGGTTTTAATTTGGGTAAGAGGGGAAATATAAAAAATGCGCTTAACTTAAAAGCTAGAAAAGGACCGTAATTGACTATAGGTCACTATTGACTTGTAGCCATTCCTTATGACTTGTCACCATTTGTCATAACCAAGACAATCTATAGGACCCCCCATGTTGTTGACCTAATGACTCACTGGTACCACTTGTAGTGAGACCTTACGACTCGTAGGGTCCAGTCGTAAACAACACAGAACTCAATTGGGTAAACACCGGACCTTCTACAGTTTGAACCCAACAACTCATAACAAGTCCTTACGGCTTATTTTGTGAAAAACATAGCCACTAAATTATAGATTTAATTACCACTTATAGTAAGACCTTACGACTCATAAGGTCCAGTCATAGTCAACACAAAACTCAATTGGGTAAACACTGGACCTTCTACGATTTGAACCCAATAAGTCATAACAAGTCCTTATGGCTCATTGTGTGCCACTCATAATCAGAGAAAAACATAGCCACTTAATTACCTATTTAATTACCACTTGTTGGAACGACCCATTAGGACACTTTACGACTCGTCGGGTCCAGTCATAACATAGGTTGTGAGCTTAGAACTTAGAAAATTTTGAAGACCCAAAAACCTATGGTGTTACAATTATGTTCCTTATTGAATAAACAAGGCTCTTCCTAAATATAAAATTTGGAATTATTCGAAAGATGTTATTTTTCTAAATGCTTGGCTTTGGGGGGTTATACACTTTATACCAATATATGCTGATGTTGGTGTACCATGGCAACTCCTCAATACTGAGGATAAAAGTTTTTATTCAAGGATCTGCTACTACTTGCTCTTTATCATCGAACCAGAAAAAGTGATATGCCACCTGATTCTTTGGTCAAACACTTGAAACAACAAAATTTACATAATCAACCTTGTATTTGCATCCTGTTTAATGAAAAGGTATCGAATCACTACATGATTAGTATTTACTACCATTCTTATCCCCACAATATGGGAGCAAATTTGTTTAATTCATACACCATTACAAGGATTTATTTCCCTATCATTGTGTAGTTAGTATGTGCACTACCTAAAAACTTATTGGAACAAAAAAATTGATGAAAAATCTTCTCTATTTATTGGTGTAAAACTTCTTTGTCTGTCACATCACTTACATCATATATAAGCCCGAATGTCATCATCTAATCAGGTGTAATCATAATGGGTGATGTAACCAACCTGCGTTTTGCCTTCTCAAAATATTTCAAATAATCTACAAAAAAAACTTAACATCCCATTTAATAAGCATGGAAATAGGCGAAGAACCCTTTGAAAAATATTTTATAAAGTGCTAGTAAAATCCTGAATGGACAAGGAATACTCCCCTAATAGACATATTGATATTCTTTTTTTTTCACCTTTTCTCTTGGCCTTATCCAATTCAAGACACTTTTTCAATATCTTGTGTCCCTAAATTAACCTTTTTTCACTAAGAAGTGGCACTTTTCCAAATTAAGTACCAAATTGGGCTCTTCACACATGACAAGTACCTTGTCCAAATTATAAAGGCACACATCAAATCGAGTCCCAATAACTAAAAAAATATTCGTAAACACCTCAACAAAATACTTCACCATTTCTAAAATTATTTCTATCATGCGCCTCTAAAATATGTGTCTTACATAACCTAAACAATCCATGAATGAAAGAATAAGTCCCATAAGGAAAACTGAAGGTCATTTTCACATGATCCAATGGATTTATATATATCTAATTATGACTTTAATACTAATCCAAGAAGTAGTAGTACTCTTGACCTTGCAATCGATCCAACACCAGCTCGATGATGGAAATTGGAGAGTAATCTTTTGTAGTGGTTGTACTTAGAAATTTGTATTCTACACATATGTGACACCCTAGAAATATTATATTTGTGATGGAATCATAATTTTCATGGTTATCACTATTACTCCACCCTATTTTGACACATTATAGTGATTTTACTAGTTTGATAATTGAAATTAGATAAATAATACTAGATTATCCACCTAATTACCTCTTTTCTTCACCTTTGGATTCATACACTACTGGTTTTTAACACTTAGTTTAGGATACACTAATAATGCCTTATGCATGTACAAGAGTAAGCTTATTTTATAAATGTTTGAAATCTGGTATCTTATTGTTCATTTTTAGCTCCTCAAAACTTTAAATGCTTTATTCACATCTACTTTTGATAATTCGGATTTAAGAATAATTTTTAATGCCTTACCTTCTCCCAATAATTAATATTTTAAGTGGGTTCATAGCTACAGCAACTCCAACAATAGAGTTTCTTCAATGGATGGATTTAGTGGTGGATCAACTGCTATGTCAAGTGAACTCCTTATTATGAATGTAAATTCCTATGAAGTCTAGTATATTTACTATCTCATGTACATCTCCATCACAAACTATATCTTCAACCGCAGAAGCTCTTTCTAAGGGGTCATATAAAGAGATTAAAAGCAACTTTAGCTCAATATTAATCACTTTGATTGGCACACTTTGGAATACCCTAAAAATATCAATAATAGGACAATAGATTCTTGAAGGTTTAATACATCATTTGTATGTCCAGACTTTACAGGAAAGTAGGAGATGGTTTGGCAACCACGGGTGCTAGTTTCATTACTACCCACTCATTTTTTACCACTATCTTCTTATTTTCAACTATCTCATATAGGCTTTCCATTAATGCAGTACTCCACTAATATCATATAGTGTAGTACTTCACTAATATCATAATGTAAAACTGTACCCCGGATGCTATACGGTTGTCATAATCTTGAAGGACCATAAGCTAACCAATGACTAGTACCTGTGTAATAACCTTGTAATAAATACTACAATGATTACAAAAATAGGTGAAAACATATGCCATATGGTTAAAATCTATAAATAAATTTGAATGCGGTATCAAAATACAAAAACAGAATATAAGTACTGTAAAACTGAATAACTGTCTGAAAATACTCTAGTCTGGAAAGCCTCTAAACTACCTGAACTATGGATTTGATGAGATAAGTCCCTAACTAACTCTGACTACTAAAAAATATTACTAAAATACTAAAAATAACAAGCATGTCCTTGAACTATGAGGGCTCACCACTACTCTGAAAGCTGAAGATCTGAACTGCTAAGGGTGCTCTAAAGCCCGCACGTCTGAACCTATGATATAAGACATCATAGCACAAAAAGCATGCATTAGTACATTGAATGTACTGGTATTCTTAGTGAGGTATGCTGAAATGCATGGGTTCATATGCATGAACAGTACTAATTGAATAATATGAGTATAACTAAATAAAAGTACATGCATAAATACATAGACTGTAACTGAGATGGTGATAATACTGAGTACTGAGTATGAATACTAATAACTAATATCTGAGTTTACTAATACTATATTACTGATTATCTAAATAACTATATTTGATAGTCCTGAATTCTGTGGAACTATACTGAGTTTCGTACTGAGCTGAGTGACTATATCTGATAGTCCTGAATCTATAGAACTAAACTGAGTTCTATTCTGAGAGTAAGACTGAAACTGAAACTATGGGAGGTAATTATGTAACTGACATACCTTTCTCTAATTTTATTAGGGTCTAACCTATAACCCTATTTGGAAGGGTGTTAATACCATACCATAGGTAAGGAAAAGTTGTAAGTTAACCCTCTCTGATAGGAAGCTCTTTCATAAACCATCCCTGGTAGAAAACTCTAATAAGAACGTATCAACCCTTATAGTATCTGGTAGGAAGATATCTTAACCTACGTTGGCTACATAGTTCTGTAACACAAGGATTATTACTAAGGCTCAAACCTCTGTTGACAGGGATGCCCCCATACCTGGGTTCACTCGATGCTGAATCCTACTCCCAACTGAATAGACACAGAACTAAATTCTAGTTTGTACTAGATTGGACTGAATTGTTACTGATATTACTGTTTGACTAAATTGAACTGAGTTCACTGATTTTTGTTGACTGATGGAATACTACTGAATTCTATTAACTGACTGAGCATAGAGTGATACTAAGGTCTACACTAAGTCCTGTGATTGGATTATAAATACTATTGCAATTTTCTAGGTTTTTGTAACTAGCTAAGTTCTACTGATCTAGTCAATACTGAGATTACTTCATAACTGACACTAGCTCTAAGTAAACAGCTAAATTATCAAGTATTAAATACCCCCAGGATTCAATAGCATGAAAATAAAGCATCACATGAACTTGCTTATGATAAGCATGAACATTGAATTCATAATGCATTTAAAGAGACATCTTATCAAACTTTTGTATGGTATTACTTGCAAATAAGCTAGCATGACATGATTTCTTTCCCTTATTAGTTCACATGAACAATACATTAAGCACTTGGTGACCATACATATGCACATAACACTAAACAACAAGTAGATATCATAATTCAAATCCCCATTGACAATTTCAAGGGTTTTACATAGATCCACATGATATTACATCCATATCAGTTAACCTCACATCAAACGTATCATAAAACATGGATTAGAATCCCAATTAATCATTATAAACATAAACATAATCAAACCCAACATGGAATTCATCAAATCCATAAACTTGATATTTAAAAATAGTTTCTTGGACTCCAAGGGTGGAAGGGACCCTTGGATGAACACTTTACATACCTTAGTTGATGAATTCTGAGAGATTGATGGGTAGTTCTTGAGTTCTTGATTTAAAATTTGAACACCTAGGGTTTTGTTCTTGAGAAATTTTTAGAATGAATGTGTATAGTTGCTCTCCAAATGGTTTAATTTCATGTTTTAGGGGATGAAGGCGTGGGAAAAGGACCTAATTAACCCTAAGGATGCAAACTTTTAATGCCTATAAACAGTGTTACTGAAGCATAGGCCGACGCGCTGCATCATTGGCATCGATGTGATAGCCAATGCACCGTATTGAATCCGCATTGATTCACTAGTATTTACACTGAATTCGGGGAAACACTATCTTATCGATGTGATGGTCGACGCGATACATTGAGAACACATTGACCTACTATTTTGGGCACTCAAACATGGTTTAAATGAGATTCGAAAATTTCAAAACCTGTTTAGGAATATCTATTTACCTTCCAGATCATGAATTAACACTAATATCAACATTTAAGGGATGTAAAGGTCTCGAAATAAGATTGCCGACTCTCAAAGGAAAAAATGGCACTAAGTCTGAATTCTTAGCTAATATATTCTAAGACTAGGACCCCTGAACAAGCTTACAGAACTGAATTAAGCTAGAAATTTTACAGCGTCATACAAAAGGATAAAGATCAAGTCGGACTTTAAGGGTCGTGATGTCGGCTAAAGGATGGGTAGGACGTATTTTGGCTAGTAATAGTGACTATCTTCCCTAAGTTCTTTATATATCAGATTATACATTGAACTCTTCTACACATCACATTATACATTGAACTATTCTCAAGAAAACCAAATTCTCACTACTTCTATCTTCATACTTCTATTTTGAAACTAGAGTACTTAAGATATTTGGATCAAATTATGGTCAACCAAAGAAGGGAAACAGGTTACATAAGATGCTAGCAACAAAATAGGCTAAGGCTTAAAGAGGTTAACTAAGATCATGCAACAAGGGTAGATCAAAGAAGTTATAGAACATGGCTATCAAAGAAATTCCTATATTATCTCCTCAATCCAACACTCTTTATTTTGCTTTACACACATGTCAGGATAGTTCTAGAAATCAATATACAAGAAGGAATATAAAAACAACCTCACTTACCCATGGCATATGCTCAAATCAAGTAGAATCCCTATAGACTCTACAAGCAATAGCATGAATTTGAAATTAAGCCAACAACGCACAAGAGTCATAAACATGAGTCTAGGTGTCTCAGAAGTAGTCATTCACATCAACCAATATGCTTATTACTCAAAAACACACTTATTATGTAATACACATAGCACTAGAAAGAATATCTCACATATTCCTAACACAAAAACTTTTAAAATTTTCTCCTAAAAATGAAAAATGAATATTGCATTCAAAGGGCGCCCCCTTGAAAAAGAACCAAAAAGAAAAACCAAGAAGTGGGTGAAAACTGCCAATACAAGACTGTCACCACAAAATTAAAAAAATCCAAATAGAGAATATTTTTTTTATTTTTCCAAATTTAATCAAAACTAGGGAAATAAATAAACAAAAAACCTAATAGAAAAAATTCACCCTAACCTTTGGGAACATTCCCCACCCTACACTTAAAACAAATTTTCCCCCAAAGTATAATTCAAAAGAAAGGATAAAAATACTCCCTAAGGCCTTTAATCCTATATAGTAGCATCTTAAATAATTAATGAGTTTTTGGTGGACCCTATACCCAATCTTCATCATTCTCCTTAGCTTAGATCTCGTATATTCAGACTTTCTTTCAACTTGTGTAACGACCATTTAAGTTATTTTCCATATTTTTGCTTTTTTTATTGTTAGAGCTTTCCTATAGTTATTTAAATCACTTATGAGTTAGTGGGACTAGTACTTCAGTTACCAGACAGTTTGTTTATTTTTTAGAGCGAATTTCTTAGTTTAAAGTCTTTCTTTGTTCAAACTAGCCATCGATCAAAACCTTTAGTGAAACGATCTCGTATTCTAAATCTGATTGTTCCAATAGCTCCAAAATGTAGAATTTTGGCAAATAGGCCTTTGGTTTGGGTATCAAGGCACTCAAGCTCATTCCTAGCTGTGGGTCAAAAGTTGAGAAAATAGCAAGTTGAGTGTGGGACCCACTTTTCATTGAACTGGCCTGGAATAGAAATTTTAAATACGCCATTGATTTTGAAACATTAAATTTGATAGGGTAGCATAATATTTTTGGGTATATGAGATTCCAAATGAATCTTGAGGGGTTAGTGGAGACTTAGAATTTTCCAAGTCTTAGCTAGTGTTAGTGCACCAGCGATTCAGTTCGTAAGTCACATTCTTGTTCTGGCAAGCAACTCATAAGTTTTGTAAAAGTGACATTTGGTCATAACAAAATTGACTTCCCTAGTAGCCAGCAGAAGTTGTGATCGCAACTGACAAGTTGTATTTGTGACTCTCGTGAACCTGGGAAGGGTATAAATGCCCTATTTTAGAATTTTTTGCCTATTTCTCATCCATTCTTAAGATATTAAACACTAAGCATTAGAATATCTTAGAAATATCATAGTGATTTCTTTTGTCAGCTAGGGTAAAGATCAATTATGCATGTTTCCTTCAAATTTGATGTAAGATTCCTCTATTTCCATGGTTGATTTCCTTTTTTCTTCTCTAAAATCCCTAAACCTTGCTGAATTGATTTTAACACCAATATAGTTTGGATTTTACCATTTGAAGGGAAAATAATTCTTGAGCGTATAGGGATGTTGAGTTGTGTTTGAAAATGCAATTTTCATAAATGGGCCTCAGATGAGATTTTTTGTGATTTTGGACCCAAAGCATAATAGTGAAATATGGATATCATTAAATAATTTTTATGATTATATTATGATTATGATAGTGTGTCACTTTGTGAAAGCTTCTCAAAAGTGAAAATTTGTGATTGAGCAAATTCTTTAAACTTTTTTCAACTTCCAGGTAGGCTATGTTTACCCTCTTTATAGATTGAGATAATTCATATTATGTTTATAATATTATGTTAGATTTGTGATAGGTTATAGGTATTGGTGATGTGATTGACAATTCTTGGGTTAGTTGGATTATTTAGGCTATTCAGAAACTATAATTTAGGCTTAATTGGATTAGTTTTTCATGCTTTAGGTAAAAACTCTATCATAGGGTTGATTGTGGATTAGTTAACATTTAAAATGGATTTAGGGGCCTTAGCCTAGTACAGGGTAGAATTTGCCTTGGAATGGGTTTTGACGATTTAATAATGGGCTTTTTTACTTATATGATTACCAATTTGAGTCCTGATATTGGACATAATAATAATTATATTATTACTAGTATGAGTCTAGTTGTTGATTACAATATTAAAGATACATTTATCGATTCAATTATGGGTATAGATTATGATGATGATTATATAATTACTAGTTTGAGTCCAGATATTGATTATGACAATGATGATACATGTTTTGGTTCAAGTCTTCCAGGGGAGTATGATATTGTTAATATATGTTGGTTTAAGTCCCAAAATAGGAAAATCTTTATACTATTGCATGACATGGATGAATCCTAGTTGGACCATGGAAGTTGGTAAATTATAGTGGTTTAGGTTATACTCTACTTGATTGTACCCTCTAGGCTTTTGGGGGCTTGCATTAGGTTTTTAATTTTCTGCACTTATAGGCTTATGGGGGACAATCTTGTAGTTATAATCGCATGTTTCTTATGTTGTTGTGCTAATTTATTTATTTATTTAATTATGTACAACATTATTGGAGTCATGCTCAGGTTTGCCCTTTTCCATAACTTAGTCATGTTATCTATATCTTATCATATCTATATTATGAATTATCTCAGTCGGTTGATGATGCCTACTATGTACTCATGGTTTTGGTACCCATACTATACTTTTTTTACCTTTTTGAGCAGATCTGGGTCCTAGTTACTACCATAGATTTGAGAATTGTGTTGTGGTAGATTTTGGAGATTAGGAGCACTTGAGTCAAAGTTTCCCTATTTCCTTCCAGTTATCTATGCCTAATCTTTTGTTTTGAGGAAAATTGTATTAACTACTCTAGAACTTATGGTGTGTTGTAGTAGCTCTTATACTGACTCTACCATATCATGGGATGGTTTGCTATGTCATAGTTACCTTTTAGACTATTCCATTGCCTTTCTTATTTTTGAATTGTATGGTTTAATTTTCCTTTTTAGGGGCATTTTCCACCAAGTTAGCTTATTTCAAATAGCTTTAGGTTATGTTTTGGCTTACCTAATAGTGGAATTTAGTAGGTTCCATCACGACTCAGAAATCGGGTCATGAAAAATTGGTATCAAAGCCAGATTTCACCGGTATTGTTGGTACAAGAGTAAGAGTCTTGTAGAGTCGTGCAGTTTAGAATGATGACGTTTGTTTCTTATTTTGGAAGGCCAAAGGATATTCCTAGGGGGTTTTCACTTCTTTCACTCATTTCATGCTAAAAGTCTAAGTTTGTTTCTTAGAAATTTCTTTAGTTTTACACTTTCATAAATGGCTAGGACACATGCTACTGCTATATAAGATAAGGGTCCAAAGACCAAGCTTAGGGATCCTATTATTAATTGTGG
Source organism: Capsicum annuum (assembly GCF_002878395.1). NCBI lineage: Eukaryota > Viridiplantae > Streptophyta > Magnoliopsida > Solanales > Solanaceae > Capsicum > Capsicum annuum. The sequence continues at coordinate 117,274,770 of NC_061122.1, read as the reverse complement.
ATGACCCAGAGGTCGTGGATATCCTTGAGGTGTGTCCCTAATAAAGGGCTAGGATAAGGGGCCTTTACTAGACCTCTTTCCTATTCTTGAGCCATATATTCTTCCACCCCAGCCAGTATTATGGTAAAGACTATCCTAGGCTCTATTAGGGTTAATTTCTTCTTTAATTCTAAGGATGCTTTTGTTCAACTTCTATGATTATTGGTGGTACATTATTTGATGCTGCATAATTTGAAAATCAGAGTGGTACTAAGGCAAGGGCACAACCTGTAGTTGTGGCTGACAAAGTTGAAGTCCTTTCTATACCGATAGTTACCTAGAGGGTAGTTTCTCAACCAGTAATTAGCCTACTATGTTTATTGTGGAGAAGAAGATGTTGGGTAGATTTCTTAGATTGGCTTTGCCTAGGTTTTTTGGGACATTGGGCAAAGATACATATGAGTTCTTTATTGCTTTTGAGGATAGACTCCATAATTTAGGCCTAGTTGAGACTCGTGGTATGGATTATGCTACCTTTTAAGTGGACTTGTCAGCTTGACATTTAAGGCGAGGCCATCTTAATTCCAGACTAGATAGATCTTTTTCTTTTAAATAAGGTTAGTTCTCTAAGATATTCTTGGAGAAGTACATACCTCGCAAATTTAGAGATCTTTTGAGAGATCAGTTCTTAAGGTTAGAGTAGGGATCCATGATGGTGATCGACTATGAGACTCATTTTCACAAGTTAGTTAGGCATGCTATTTTTATTTTGTCTGTTGAGTATGAGAGGGTTTGTTGCTTTATTCATGGATTTATACTTTCTATTCACATATCCCCTCAAAGTTTAACTGATATGGGTAGGTCTTTTTTTGAGGTGTCTAATAATGCTCAGGTAATAGAGAAAATGCTTTGTGAGGCCCAAAAGGGATTTTATAAGAGGCCTTAGTATCAGTGTAGTTTTAATAGGAGTAATAGTAGCTCCTAAATTAGAGGTAGTGTCTCACAGGGTAGGTACCCTCCGCAACATTCTTATCATCCTTATTATTAGCCTACTAGACCTATTCAGGTATCTCTCTAGATTACTAACGGAAGTTAGCCTTGTGATAGTGATTTTCTTAATTAGCATAATGGTTATTTATTGAGGGGCTTGTCTTCTTGTTATTCAAATTATGGTGGTTATTTTATGTCTGATAGATCTTTTAGTTCTAGTTCAGCTCATGTGACATGCTATGGTTGTGGAGATTTTTGTCAGTACTCGCGAGAGCGCCCTAGTCGTGGAGCAATTGTAACTATATCTCAGAGTGTTCCCTTTATTATAATAGTTTATCCCTAAGATAGATATGGTTTTCTTGGTTATAGGGGTAGTTCCTATGGTATTTGAAAATATTCTCAGGTGGGTAGGATAGGATATTGGTTAGGATCCCAGCTAGGTGGCAAGCGTGGTCAATTCTATCAATACCAGTGAGGCACGAGGCTGAGGCTTCAAATGCTGTTAACATAGGTACGATCCTAGTGTACCATTAGTCGACCTTTTTTTTATTTATTAAGTATCCACTTACTCTTATGTTTTTGCTCATTATGCCTCACAGTTAGAGTTATCTCGGGATGTATTATCCATGTTTTTATGTATATCTACTCTCGTGGGAGATTCTTTAGTAATGGATCGGGTGTTCAAATTAGTTGTTGTGACTGTTACATATATTAATACATACGACAATCTCATTATATAGGACATGGTAGATTTTGATGTGATTTTGGGAATGGACTGGTTATCCCACTATAATGTGGTCATGAATTACTTTGCCAAGACTATTAGCTTAGCCATGTCTGACATACCCTCGATCGTGTGGCAGGGATCTATTAGCTGCAATCTAATGGGATTTATTTCTTATATTCATGGTAGGAGGCTTATCTCGAGGTGTTGTAAGTGCTATCTCACTTATATTTATGATGCTAGTATGGAGAGTCCATCACTTGACTCTGTTTTGTTAGTTTGTGAGTTTCCTGATGTTTTACCTACTAATCTACCTAGTATACCTCCTGCCTATGAAATTGAATTTGTTATTGATCATGAGAGTGTCACCTAACCTATTTCTATGGAACCTTACTATATGGCTCCAATCGAGGTTAAGGAGCTAAATTTTCATCTTCAGGATCTTCTTAGTAAAGGTTTAATTAAACTAAGTGTTTTCCCTTAGGGATCTCCTGTACTATTTGTAAAGAATAAAGATGGCTCCATGCGAATGTGTATTTTTATAGCTAGATCAATAATATGACTGTAAAGAAACATTATTCTATGCCTTGCATAGATGATTTGTTTGACCAGCTTTAGAGTACAATGGTATTTTCTAAGATTAATTTGAGGTTTGGTTATCAGTAGTTAAGGATTGGGGATGAGGATGTCTCGGAGACAACCTTCAGGGACTGTTATGGTCATTGTGAGTTTGTATTAATGTTCTTTGGGGTTGAATAATGCCCCAACTGCATTCATTGATTTGATGAACTAAGTATTTAGGCCTTATTTGGATTCTTTGGTGAATATGTTCATCGATGACATCCTTGTGTATTAAATGAGTAGGAAGGAGCATGTGCATCATTTGAGGATTGTTCTCTAGACTTTGAAGTCATGTGCCTTTTGTCAATTTTTCTAAATGTAAGTTTTGGCTTGAGTGGGTTACATTCCTTAGGCGTGTGGTGTCTAAGGATAGGATTATGTTAGACCCCTCAATGATTGAGTTTATTTCTGATTGGGCCAGCCCTTTATCTGTAACTAATATTACTAGATTTTTTGGCTTGGTTGGCTATTATGGATGATTCATTGAGGGTTTTACTACTATTTTAGCACCGATAACTAGATTGACTTAGAAAGAGGTTCCTTTTTTATGGCTCAAGGAGTGTGAGTAAAGCTTTGGAAAGCTTAAGGAGTTTCTTACATCAGCTTCTATTTTGGCTCTTCCTATTGAGGGTGAGGTATTCACCATGCATTATGATGCTTCTGGTGTTGGTTTGGGTTGTCTATTAATGTTGGCATATTATCACTTATTCATTGAGGCAGCTTAAGGTGCATGAGGGAAACTAACCCACTATGATTTGTAGTTGGTGGCAGGAGTTTTCATACTTAAGATTTGGAGGTAGTATCTTTATAGTTTACATTGTGAGATTTAAACCAATCATTATTGTCTTCAACATCTTATGACCCAGAGGTACCTTAATATTTGGAAGCATAGATGGATGGAGTTGTTTAAGGACTATGATATCTTTAGTTTGTATCATCCAAGCAAGGCGAATACAGTACCAGATGCCTTGAGTTGAAAGGCAGTGAGTATGGGTATTTTGGTTGGTATTTTAGTTTCTCAGAGGCTGTTGGCTCAGGACATTTAGTCCTTATCTAATTTGATGGTGCGTCTTGATATTTTTGACCCTAGGAGAATTCTTGCTAGTGTTGAGACTGGGTCCTCACTATTTGAGCAAATTTTGGATCGTCAGTTTGAGGAAAATATACATTGTATTCTCGGTGATTAGGTGTTGAGTGGTGATTCTAAGAGGGCTACCATATATTTTGAGGGTGTCTTGAGATTTTTTATCTGCATTTGTGTTTTGGGGATTGATGACTTGATTCAATTGACTTATCATAAGGCTCACATCTCCAGGTATTTTATTCATTTGAGTACCACTAAAAAGTATAGAGACTTGAGACAATATTATTGGTGGAGTGGCAAACAAAGAGGTGTGGTGTACCCATAGCTTGTATTGTCATCAGGTGAAGGTCTAGCATCAACAACCTGGTGGGACAATTCAGAGGTTTCCTATTTTTGAGTAAAAATAGGATCAAATCACTATGGACTTTATTAGTTGTTTGCCTTGCACTTCTCATAATTCTGATGGTATTTTTGTCATTATGGATCAGTTGACTAAGTCAGCATATTTCATTCTTATTCAGATGTCCTTCAGTGTTGAGAAGTTAGCCATATCTATTTGCATAAAATAGTCTATTTTTATTAGGTACCAAAATCTAATTTTTTGAATTGAGGTTTCATGTTTACTTCTAGCTTTTAGGGATCTTTCCAGGAGGAGTTGGGTAGTCAGGTGGATCTTAGTATACCCTTCCATCTGCTGGTCGATGTCCAATTAGAATGGTCTATTCAGGATCTCAAGGATATGCTCCGAGTCTGTATTATGGATTTTAGAGCTCAGTGGGAGAGGCCCTTAGCCTTGGCATAGTTTTCTTATAATAATAGTTACCATTCGAGTATTGAGTTAGCGCTTTTTAATGATTTATATGGTAGGTAATATCGTTCCTTGATTGGATGGTTTGAGATTTTTGAGGTTAGAACCCATGGTAATGCTTGCTTTAGTAGTTGTTAGATAGAGTCAGGGTGATTCTAGATGGGTTGAGGGTAGCTTAAAGTATGCAGAAGGTTTATGCAGGCTGTATACTTCATGCCTTGAGATTTAGAGTTGGTAATCGGGTATTCCTTCATGAGTAACCTATGATGGGAGTGATAAGGTTTAGGAGAAAGCACAAGTTCAGCCCCTGATATATTAGACCTTTTAAGATTTTTCACACAGTGGGGGAGGTGGATTATGAGTTAGCCTTGCCCCCAAATTTTGTTGATTTTTATCCTATTTTCTTTGTGTTCGTGCTGTGGCGATAGATTCATGTTCCATCCCATGTTCTTAGTTCGGATTTAGATCAGTTAGATCAGTAGTTGACCTTGTTAAAGGAGCCTATGCTCATTTGGGATAGTGATGTTAGGAGGTTGCGCACTAGGGAGATTCCTGTAGTTAAGGTGTAGTGTAGGCACCACGTTGTATCGAATACTACTTGGGAGATTGAGATCAAGATTGAACCGAGTATCATCACCTATTCGAGACTTCGGGTAGATCCTAATCTTTTACTTTTACGGATGAAAGTTCTTTCAATATTGGATATTGGAATGACCCTTAAGGTCATTTTTCATATTTCCTCATATTTTCACTGTTACAGCTTTCCTATAGCTTCCCAAGTAATTTATGACTTGTTGGGACCAACAATTTGGTTATTTGCCAGTTTGTTTGGTTTTTAGAGCCAATTTCTTAGTATAAAGTCTTCGTTGGTTCAAAATAGCCACTGGGTGAAAACACCTATCAAATGATCTTGTATGTTAAATATGATTGTTTGAATAGTTTTGGAATGTCAAATTAAGGCTAGATGCACCATTAGTTTGGGTCCCGAGGGACACAGGCTTATTTCAAGCTATGGGTTAAAAGTTAAGAAAATGGCAAGTTGGACGTAGGACCTACGTTTCATCAAAACAACTTTGAATGGAAATTTTGACTACTCCATTGAGTTTGAAACTTTGAATTTGATAGGCTAGCATAGTTTATTTGGGTATACGAGATTCCAAATAAAACCTGAGGGGTTGGCGGAGACTTGAAGATTTCTAAATCTCAGCTGGTGTTGGTGTTGGTGCACCGGCAAATATGTTCTATGTGTCGTGTTCATAATCTGGAAGGAAACTCGTGAGTGTTGTTAAAGTGACATTTGGGGATCATGAAAGCCACATCCCGAGCTGCTGACAGATGTCGTGATCGCAGCTGGCGAGTCGCGTATGTGATTCTTGGGCATCTAGGAAGGGTATAAATACCCCATTTCATCCTTTTTTTTCCTATTTTCTTCCATTCTCAAGAGACTAAAACCCTAAGGAGTAGAATAGCTTTGGAATAGCATTGTGGGTGTTTTTGGGAGTTTGGGTAAAGATCAAGGACAAACTTTTTATTCATATTTGAGGTAAGATTCCTCCATTTCCATGGTTGATTTCCCTTTTTCTTCTGTAAGATCACTAAACCTTGATAACTTGGTTTTGACACAAATATAGATTGAATTTTACCTATTTTTATGGTAAATATTCCTGGAGCATGTGGGGACTTTGACTTAGGTTCAAAAATGTGATTTTTATAAATGGGCCCCACATGGGATTTTGCATGATAGTGCAATATGGATATCATTGTTCTCATTTTGATTCGTAGATTGTAATTTTGATATCATGGCACCTTGCGAAATCCTCTCGAAAGGAAAAATTGATAATTTAGCAAATTCTTTGAGCTTTGTTCAGTGTCCAAGTAGGCTTGGTTTTCCCTTCTTGTGGATTTAGCTAATTCATAGTATATTTATGATATTTTATTAGATTTGGGATGGGTTTTAGGTGTTTGTGATATGATTGACAATTCTTGGGTTAGTTGTTCCACTTAGGCTATTTGAAAACCATAATTAGGGCATAATTGGCTTAGTTGTCCATGCTTTAGGTAAAACCTCTATCTTAGGGTTGATTGTGGCCTAGTTAACATTAAAAACCATTTGACGGATCAGTTCTCAAGGTTAAAGCAGGTCTCTATGATGGTTTTGGAGTGTGATTCTAATTTTTACTAGTTTTCTAGTCATGCTACTTCTATTTTGTCTACCAAGTATGAGAGGTTTCATTGCTTTGTTTGAGGATTGTGACTTCCTCATCGCATGTCCACTCAATTTTTGGTAATTACGAGTAGGTCTTTTTCTAAGGTGTCAAACCACACTTAGATAATTAAGGAGATGCGTCATGAGGCCCAAGTGGGTAGATCTAAGACGCCTCGATATTAGGGTAGTTTCAGTAGGAGTCATAGTAGCTCCTGAGTCAGAGACACTCGTTCACAGGGTAGGTACCCTCTACGTTAGTCATATCAGCCTCAAAGTTAGCCAAGTAGACCCATTCACACAATGCTCCAGATTATTGACGGAGGTCAAACTTATATTAGTGATCACCCTTGTCATAGTGGTGTGATACGACCCAAACCAAGGTTTAGTCGTGTCAGGTATCTCAAGTTCAACCGAGACCAGAGATACCCCCAATACCCTACTGTTAACCACCCTACATCCTATGTTGAATGAATTTCGAACATATAACAAGATAAAATAATAAAAATTTAAATACATTACATAAAGTCTATAACCATAACCAAACAGTCACAACCAAGTGCCAACCAATACCAATGCTAATGCTAATACTGACACGTCCCATGCCCATAGTAGTCTGACAAAGCCTCTAACCAGAATCAAAGAATATCCAATCAGTACATGTCCCCGACCATATCCAAAATCGAAACCAAGTAAACAACAATCATAAAAGAAGTCTATAACATGAAATGGAGTCTTCTAGAGTATGGAAGCTCACCACTTCAATCCGACTCAAAGTTGTCCTAGAATCCAAGTCACTGAGCAGGAAGGATGTAGTATGACCGGTTCTTCATTGCATGGGGATATAGTGCCCAGTGGTGGTTAGTAGAGAGAACACTGGCATATAACTCAGGGATAAAGGTAAAATAATGCCATCATTCTAAACCAAACAAAATAAGAATAAGCAGTCACACATATACATATATATCATACCAGGATAGGGAACAAATTTTAGCATGCAATTTGAAAGCTTAACCTGGGCCTGTGCAGCTTTATCGTTCTAAACCTCCACCCACGGGCTATATGGGTTCAGCTCCCCCTACTAAAAGGGCCCCGGTATGTGTTAGCCATATGAACAAGAGGTATCAAAGAATTCCAGGGAATTCCTCGACCCCACGTCAATCCACAATACAAATATATATCAATAGTGTGAACGGTGTACACAGGTCATCAAGACCAAACTTCACATCAACAAACATGAGTTTCCAGTGTTGGTCCTTCTTGGGACCTCCATCTTCCATGACTTTATAACACAGCCCCCTTTATTATGATATTAAAACCATTTACACATTCCCAACCATTTTCCAATTAGTCTTTTATTTAGGCATTAACCGTTAGTATCGTCATAACAAAATTGGAGCTTGCAAGTCTATTCCATTATGCCATATAGAAACATTAAACAAAAATTAAACTCCATCATTTCCAATTAAACCAAGACCATGGCCACCAAGGAATACCATAAACTATTTGATATCAAACCAAAAAAATTTGAGTTCCGTTACCATTTATGGAATGCAAGGATTCCAAGAATAGTCAAACTATGTGACAAAATCATATTCATAGGCAATTTCACAAACAAGTTGAGGGCATGCCATTGTCAAAGCCAAAATCATCAAATTTGGGGTTCAACCATGACCCCTTAATTAAATCATCATTCACATGCACCCACATGTGCAAAGCCATAATTAAGAACATTCATAATCATAACTTAAACCATAGAAAATGACATTCAATAATATGCATTCAAACCACACAACCTTGGTTTCAAAACCACCATTAATGATCTATGAACAATGCTTAAATCATATGCTTTTAGTAAACGAACAATGAGGGAAGTGTCACATACTTGAATTATAAAGATTCACGGAGACAAATTGATCCTTAAGCTATTAGATGACCACTTTGGAGAAACCCTGGCCTATTTGGCTTATGAGAATTTTGAGAGACTAAAGGGAAAGTTTAATCTTGTAAAGTGTGGAACAAATGACCAAAAAGTGTTATAGGTATGTGGGGTCTTAAGGATATTAAGTGAAAGATGTCCAAAGTGACCAGCTTAAAGCTGTAAAAAATCGCAGGTGGTTATGAGTCGACCCCTTGACTTGTCACAATAACATATGACCCATACCCATAAGTCCTCACCAAGACAGTGAGTTGAACACCCATACACTGTCCATAATACTACTCCATGATCCCACTCGTTACCATGCTACAGAACTCGTATGGTCTAGCCGTATCTAAGACCGAACCCAAAGGGATTAGACACTGGACAACCTACGACTTCACCTCATGACTCATAACCTATTCTCATAGCTCCTAGTTAGCCATACATACTCAGAGTCAAGTCAAGCCACTAACTTACTTATTTGATTAAGGATGGTCCCAATGACTTTTCACCGCTCCTAATGAATCGTACCACTAACTCGTAACCATAGGTGAAATCAAACAACCATCTACTGGACACCCCGTGATTTGTCTTACTTAACCCGTGCCCAGCCCATACAACTCATATTGTTAAGTCATCAATAGGACAGTGAGTTCAAAGCTCAGGAAATTTCCAAGGGGTAAAACCCAATGTGTTTCAATTCTACCCCACTTGGATCATTCTTTCTCAAATGATTGGACAAGGCATTGATTAGCACGATCAAACCCCAAATGCCTCTTACCTTTAACTAAGTTAGAAAATAAAGATGTTAATAATAACACATACCTTACGTATGATCTTCCAGATCATAAAACAAGAATGAATACTTGGACTTCATGTCCTCTTTAGTTTCCCAAGTAGCCTCATTAACCTTGTGGTTCCTCCATAGAACCTTTTCCAAAGCTACGTCCTTCATCTGTAATCGACGAACTTATCGATCGAAGATTTTAATAGGGACCTCTTTTTAAGACGAGGAATCTAAAATACCAATATCCTTGATAGGCATAATTTGCGATGAATCACCCACACATTTTCTCAACATTGAGACATGGAACACCGAGTGAATGGATCTTAAATAAGAAGGCAACTCCAATTCATATGCAACATTGCCAACCCTTCTCAAAACCAAGTATAGACCAATATACTGGGGACTAAGCTTCCCCTTCTTCCCAAATAGCATCAATCCCTTCATGGGATAAACCTTTAAGAACACCCTATCCCCAACCTCAAACTCTAACCTCCTACACCTTACATTTGCATAGAACTTTTGGCAATTTTGGTGAATTTAAGCCCATCACAAATGACCTTCACCTTCTCCAGGGCTTGGTGAACTAAATCTAGACCAAATATCTCCATCTCACCAACCTCAAACCACCCAATAGGAGACCTATACATCCTATCATGCAAGGCCTTAAACGGAGCCATCCCAATGCTAGAGTGGTAGTTGTTATTATATGCAAACTCTACATGAGGTAAATACTCAAGCTGACTACCACCACACTCAATCATACAAACTCAAAGCATATCTTCCAATGTCTGAATAGTTCATTCCTCTTGCTTATCCAACTTTGGGTGAGAAGTCATACTAAGACTCACCTTGGTCCCTAAACCTTTCTAAAATAACTACCTAAACATCAATGAAAATTGCATACCACGATCCAAGATGATAGAAATCGACACCCCATGCAACTTCACACTCTCTTGGAGGTACAACCTTGCATAATCTTTTGCTTAAATTGGTCCTTACTGGTATGAAATGACCAGACTTTGACATCCTATACTCGATGCCCCAAATTAAATCAAACTGATTTCAAAACTAAGAGAGAGCGATAATGAAATACATATTGATCACCTCCCACTTCTACATAGGCAACACAATTTCTTGATCCAATCCTCTGAGCCTCAAGTGCTCAACTTTCACTTGCTGACACACATTGCACTTAGCTACTAAAATAGCCACATCTTTCTTCATATTATTCCACCAATACATCTCTTTAAGGTCATGGTACATTTTCATTAATTCAGGATGAAAAGCATAACATGAATCGCGCGCCTCAGCCAAAATCCTCTCTCACAACCCATCTATATTGGGAAAACATAATCTCCTTTAGTAATATAAGGTACCATCACCACTAATCTCGAAGATCATCACCTTTTGCCCACCTACATCACCCTTGATCCTTATTAAGACAGGATTCAACACTTTCTTCTTCTTTATTTTTGCACCAATAGATGATTGCGCCACCTTCTACATAAATACACCACCATCCTCAAAGTCCAAGAGATGAAATCTAAGGTTATACAAATAGTGAATATCTCTCACCAAATCCCACTTTCCTTTATCCACATAAGCTATACTCCCCATGGATAACCTACTAAGAGCATTAACAACCATGTATGCTTTACTAGGATAGTGTGAAGACTCATGTCATAATCCTTGAGCATCTCAAGCTCTTTTATTTGCCTTCGGTTCAACTCTTTCTGAGTAACACATATTACAGGCTCTTATAATCAAAAAGTATATCCACATGTACTCCAAACAAATAGGGACACCAAATTTTCAACGCAAATACCACAACCAACAATTCTAAGTCGTGAGTTAGATAATTTTTCTCATGCACCTTCAACTATCTAGAGGCATAAGTTATCACATTGCCATGCTACATTAGGGTACAACCAAGCCTCGCACGAGACACGTCACAATAGACAACAAACCCATCAGTGCCTTAAGGCAAAGTATAGACTAGAGCCGAAGTCAGCTTATCCTCCAACTTCTCAAAACTACCATCACAAGCATCAGACCATAAAAAATTTACCTTCTACTGAGTCAACTTAGTCAATGGGGTATCTATAGAAGATAATATTTCCAAAAACCTTCTTTAATAACCAGCTAAACCTAAGATGCTCTGAATATTGATTGGAGTCGTGGGTCGAGGCCATCTCTTAACCGCTTCAATTTTCTGCGGATCCACCATGATCCCTTAACTAGAAATGACATGACCTAGAAAAGTTGCAACATTCAACAAGAATTTGCATTTCAAAAATTTGGCATATGGCTGCTAATCTTTAAGGGTCTACAACATAATGCAGAGGTGATCGACATGATCCACCTCACTCTTAGAATACACTAAAATATTATCTATAAATACGATGACAAATAAGTCCAATAAATGACAAAAGAATCTAATCATCAAGTCCATGAATGTCATCAGGGCATTAGTCAACCCAAAAGACATGACTAAGAACTCAAAATGCCCATATCGGGTATGAAAGGTAGCTTTAGGGATATCCACTTCCCTAATCTTTAAGTAATTTTACCCTAGATGAAGATCAATCTTGGAGAAAAACTTAGCACCCTGAAGCTGATCAAATAAATCATCTATCCTTGGATGAAGGTAGATTTATTTGAATTAGACATGGTGGATTTTTATGTTATATTAGGGATATATTGGTTGCACTCGTGCTATGAGTCTTTAGACTATCAACATAACCCTTATAAACTCTTCTAGCCACTATAGAGTCACCCACTAGGTAGAAATAGAAATAGGGTCCAAAATACACTCGAGATTGAAACAAAAATGCACAGCCATAAATAGGTTCACATAAAAAAGAGTGGACCTCGGATCAAGTGAATAGTGCACTTAATGGGAAAGGAGTTCCAATATACTAGTAATAACATCAAGTGATGCCTCAATTTCCTGATAAGTAGTGAGAGCATAAAGTCTGTTTTAACTAGTACCGGAGCCAGATGGTGCACCCTTTGGTACCAAAACTGAAAAAGAGGCAATAGAAACCTTGTTTGACCCAGAAGCAACCTTACCAATAGGATAGTTTCTAATTATGTGCCCCAGCTAACCACAGTTGAAGCACTTATTATTTCCTTCATCATAGTAGTCTCAATGCAATCAACCATAAAATCTGTAGGGAGGATAGAATGAAGCTGATTCGGCCCCACTAGCCTTAGATTGGGCACCTTGTGTCCTATTATTGTCACCACTATAAAAATCATGTCACCTGATGACTCTGGGTTGGGAGCACAATCCATCCAGTAAGACCCAAAATTTCCCCACTTATTTTTGGGCCACATTTTTCCATCCCTGCCACTTTTCTACTAGACACCACCCAACTCAAAAAATCTAAACTTTTTGCTCTACCTTTCCCCTATCTCTATCTTCTTCTTATCTTCCTCAACCTGCTGTATGGACACAACCAACCTAGAGATGTCCATGTCCTTATTTCGAAAGGCAACCTTACTCTCCAAAATCAAATCTTGGGATAACCCAGAAGCAAACTTCCTTATTCTAGCCCACCTAATAGAAACCAACTCTAGAACATACCAAGATAACTAGTGAAACTTCAACGCATACTCATTGCCTAACATTTTTCCTTGCTTTAGATTAAAATACTCATCTATCTTTGCTTCTCTCAGCACTTGACAAAACAAATGGTCAAGGTAAGCATTAAAAAAATCATCCCATAGAGCGACTCAACATCGTCACCCCTTGACTTGTCCCATTTCTCTTACAACTAATAAGCCACATCTTTTAATTGGTAGGCGGGAAACTTCATGCCCTTCACATTAGTTGCATTCCTCACATGAAAGATCTTTTCCATCTTATCAAGGAAACTTTTAGGATACTCCTCAACCCCAACTCCAGTAAAGGTTGGAGGATTTAACCTCATGAGTTGGCTAACCCTTATGGCCTCAAAAGATGGATCAACAAAAGCTCTATGCTAAGATTGAGCAGCCACCAACTGATCCAACATATAGATAGACTGACGAAACTCAAAATTTGTCATATCAACTTGAGGAGCTCGAGAAGGATTGAGGGGATAAGTGGAACTCTAGTAAGGCAATCAATAATTGGACCCCTAAACCAGGTCTAGACCCTATAAGTAGAAAGTGTACCATTAACATTTTTCTTCGTTGGTACAAAGGATTTTCTATGAGCTTTAGATCATTTGGGTTGCATGATCTGAAAATCAAACAAGAGGGAATTAGAGAAAATTTTAGGACCTTAGTTTCTACAGCCCAAATATAGAGCACAAGAAAGAGAAATATTTCTAAATTCCTTATAACCTCTCCCATATGAAGGTGCATACTACAAACCCTTAAAAGAGACCAATTGAACATGAACCTAGAGATCTGATACTAATCTGACATGACTTAAATCAGGGCCGAGTTGTGTTGGGTATCTCAAGTCCAACCGGGATTGAAGACCACCCCTAATATCCCACTATTAACTACCCTACATCCCATGTTGAATGAATTTCGAAAATATAACAAGATAAAATAATAATAATTTAAAGACATTAGATAAAGTCTATAACTATAAGCAAACAGTCACAACCAAGTGTTCAACCAATCCCAATGCAATGCCAAAACCAATACCAATGCTAACACTAATACAGACTTTACCCATGCCTATAATAGTCTGACAAGCCTCTAACCATAATCAAAGAATATTTAGTCGGGACATTCCCCTAACTATAGCCAAAATCATAACGAAGTAAATAACAATAATTAAAAAAAGTCCATAGCATGAAATGGAGTCTTCCAGAGTATGGAAGCTCACCATTTCAATCAGACTCAAAGCTGTCCCTAAATCTAAGTCACTAGGTAGAAGAAATAGTAGTATTATTAGTTCCTATATCTTATAGGGATACAATATCCAAAGATGGTTAGCAAAGTGAACGCTAGCATGTAACTCAAGGATAGAGGTAAAAAAATTTAATCATTCAAAACCAAATAAAATAACCATATATAGTCACGTATTATGTTAAGATATGGAACAAGGTTTAACATGAAATTTGAAACCTTAACCTGCGCTGTGTAGCTTTGACATTCTAAACCTCTACCCACGAGCAATATAGCTTCAGCTCCCTCTGCTAAAAGGGCCTCATTGCATGTTAGCCTCACAAACCAGAGGTAACAAGGAATACCTCAACCCCATGTAAATCCACAATACAAATATGTATCAATAGTGTAAACCATGTAGATAGGTTATCAAGACCAATCCTTACATCGATAAACATGAGTTTCCAGTCTTGGTCCTTCCCGGGACCTCCACCTTCCATAGGTTTGCCACACAAACACCTTTAAGATAATATTAAAAAAATTTAAACATTCCCAGCCATTTTTCAATGAGTCTTTTAATTAGAAATTAACCATTTAGTATCATTATACAAAAATTAAAGCATGTAAGTTTATTCCTGTGTGCCATATAGAACCATTAAACAAAACTTTATCTCCACCATTCCAATTAAATAAAAACCATAGACAGCAAGGCCTACCAAAAACCATTTGATAAAAAAAAAGAAAATAATTCAATTTCTATTACTATTTATTCAATGCAAAGCTTCCAAGAATAGTCAAACTATGTGACAAAATCATATTCATGGGCAATTTCACAAACAGGTTGGCAGCACGTAATTATCAAAGCCAAAATGATCAAATTTAGGGTTCAACCATCACCGCTTAATTAAATCTTCATTCCCATGAACCCACATGTTCAAAACCATAATTAAGAACACACATAATCTTAATTTAAACCATAGAAAATGACATTCAATGATATATATTCAAGTCCACAACCATGGTTTCAAAACCACCATTAATGATCCATAAAAAATTCTTAAATCATATGCTTTTGTTAAACTAACAATTAGGGAAGGGTCACATTCCTTAATTAGAAAGATTTACAGAGAGAAAATAATCCTTAATCCCTTAGATGACCATTTTGGAGAAACCCTAGCCAATTTTGCTTGAGAGGATTTTGAGAGTGTAAAGATGTTTTTTAATCTTGTAAAGTATGGAATAAATAACCAAAAAATTTTATATGGACATGGAGTCTTAACGGTTTTAAGTGAGAAATATCTAAATTGCCCCAAGATTAAAGCTGTAAAAAATGCAGGTGGTTACAAGTTGACCCATTGACTCGTGACCACAATATAAACTCGTACCCATAAGTCATGACCAAGATAGTGAGTTGAATACCCATACACTTCCACCATATAACTCTTTGATCCCACTCGTTACTAGACTATACAACTCGTATGGTCTAGCCGTATCCTAGATAAAACTCAATGGGATTAGATACTGGACAACCTATGACTTTACCTCATAACATGTAACCTATCCTCACAGCTCCTAGTGAACCATAAATACTCAGATTCAAGTCAAGCCACTAAGTTACTGATTTGACTAAAAATTATTGCAATGACTTGTTACCACCCCTAAGGAATCATACCACCAACTTGTAACCACCATAAAAACTCAACCACCATCCTGAAACCCCATAATTTATGTCATATAACCCATACCTATACCATATGACTCATATGGTTAAGTCAATAATAGGACAGTGAGCTCAAGTCTTAGAAACTTTCCAAGGGCTAAAATCTAGGGTATTTCATGGTGGTTATTTGTCGAGGGGCTCGACTTCTAGTTATTTTAGTTGTGGTGTTTATTTCATATCTGTTTGATCTTATGGATCTAGTTCAACTTATGTGACATGCTATGGTTGTGGACATTTTTGTCAATACTCACAAGAGTGATCTAGTAGGAGAAAGATTATTACTGCAACTTAGAGTGTTCCCCTTAATAAAGTAGTTCATTACTCAGATAAAGGTAGTTTGTATGGTCATCGAGACTAGTTCTAAGGTACATGAGGAGGTTCTCAAGTGGGTAGGATAGGATATCAGTTAGGAGCCCATCCAGATGGCAGGCATGGTGTATTGTATTCAATAACTGCAAGCCCCTAGGCTGAGACTTTGGATGGAATTATCATAGGTATGATTCTGTTGTGCCATTAGTCAGCATTTGCTTTATTTGATTTAGGATCCACTTACTTTTATGTGTCGACTTATTATTCCCCACAAAAAAAGTTATCTTGGGATGTATTATTTATGCCTTTATATGTGTCTACTCCCATTGGTGATGTATGGTAACTATTAGAGATGTTGATATTTATATTGATTGCATTATATTGGGCATGGTAGATTTGATGTGATTCTGGGAATAGACTGGTTATCCCATTATCATACGATCATGTATTGTCTTGGCTAGACTATTTCTTTAGCCATGCATAGAAAACCCCTGATTGTATGGCAAGGAGCTATTAATCATAAGCCAGTGGGGATTATTTCTTATGTTAATTCTAGGAGGCTTATCTTGAGGGTTTGTATATCTTATATCACTTATATTCATGATGTTAGTATGGAAAATCTGTCATTTGACTTTGGTCCTATAGTCTGTGAGTTTCCTATTGTATTCCTAACCAATTTTCCTGGTAAAACTCCTACCTGTGAGATTGAGTTTGTTATTAATATTTATTCTAGCACCCAACCTATTTCTATGGAACCTTCCCATATGTCTCTCACCTAGATAAAGAAGCTAAATTCTCATATTTAGGATCTTCTTGGTAAGGGTTTCATTAGAATAAGTTTTTTCTCTTTGGGAGCTCCTTCATTATTTATGAAGAAGAAACATAGATCCACGCATATGTGTATTGATTATAGGCAGCTCAATAAGGTGACTGTAAAGAATTTTTATCTTATACCTCACATAGATGACTTATTTAACTAGCTTCAGGATGTAGCGATGTTTTCTAAGGTTCATTTGAGCTCTGATTATCATCAGTAGAGGATTCAAACTGAGTATATCTCAAAAACAACCTTTAGGACCTTTTATGGTCATTATGAGTAAATGGTGATACCCTTTGGGTAGACTAATGCCTCAGCTGTGTTTATGGATTTGATGAACTGAGTGTTCAAGCCTTATTTGTATTCTTTCGTGATTGTGTTCATCGACAACATCCTTGTGCATTTGAGAAGTAAAGAGGAAAATGCACAGCATTTGAGGATTATTCTCCAGACTTTTAGAGATGATGTTATTTTTTCTAATTCTTTAAATGTGAGTTTTGTCTTGAGTTGGTGACATTCCTTAGGCATGTGGTGTCTAAGAATATAATTAAGGTATATCCAGTGAAGATTGAGGTCATTCGTGATTGGGTCAGATATATATCTCCAACTGAGGTCCGTAAGTTTATTGCCTTGTCTATCTATTATAGATTATTCGTTAAAGGTTTCACTACTATTTCATCACCAATGACCAAATTGACTCAAAACAAGGTTCTTTTTTAATTGTCCAAGGAGTGTGAGTCAAGCTTTGGTAAGCTTAAGGAGTTCCTTGCATCGGCTCCTATTTTGTCTCTTTCTATTGAGGGTGAGAGATCCACTGTGTATTATGATGCTTCTGGTGTTATTTTGGGTTGTGTATTAATGCACTAGGTTCATGTTATCATTTATACTTTGAGGCAATTTAAAATATATAAGCACAACTAACCAACTCATAATCTAGAGGTAGCGGTGGTAGTTTTTGCGTTTAAGATTTGGAGGCATTATCTTTATGGTGTACATTGTTAGAATTTAACCAATCAGCAAAGTGTTCAGGATCTTATGACCTAGAGGGAGCTTTTTTCTAGGCAAAATAGATGCATGGAGTTTCTAAGGACTATGATATCTCCATTTTGTATCATCCGAGCAAGGCGAATGTGGTAGTAAATTCCTTGAGTCGAAGGGTAGTGAGTATGGGTAGTTTGACATGTATTTTAATTTCTCATAAGAAATTGGCATAGGATATCTAACCCTTAGCCAATTTGATAGAGTGACCTGATATTTTGGACCTTAGGATGATTTTTGCTAGTGCTAAGGCTAGGTTCTTACTATTTGAGCAGATTTAGGATCGTTATTTTGAGGATAATAGACTTTGCATACTCCATGATTCGATGTTAATGATGAGTCAAAGAGGTCTACCATAGATTCTAAAGGTGTATTGGTATTAGAAAGCCGCAATTGTGTTTTGAGGATTGATGACTTGATTTAGTTGATTTTGCATGAGGCTCACAGCTCTAGGTATTTTATTCATTAGGGTACCGCTAAGATGTATAGAGACTTGAGATAGAATTATTAGAGGAGTGGAATAAAGAGAGATGTGGCATTCTTTGTAGCCCATTGCCTTTGTTGTTAGAAGTTGAAGGCCAAGCATCATCGACCTAGTCAATTGATTAAGAGGTTGCCCATTCCTGAGTAGAAATGGGAGTGCATCACTATGAACTTTGTTAGTTGTTTGCCTTACACATCCTGTGGTTTTAATGGTTTTTGGTTCATTGTGGAATGCTTGACCAAGTCAGCATATTTTATTCCTAATTGGATGTCCTTAAGTACTGAGAGGTTAGACCATATCTATTTGCTTGATATAGTCCATTTGCATGGGATGCCTATATCTATCATTTCAGACTGAGGTTCTGTGTTCACTTCTAGATTTTAGACGACTTTCCAAGAGGATTTGGTTACTCAAGTGGACCTTAGTACATCCTTTCATCTTCAGATTGATGCCCATTAAGAGCAAACTATTTAGGTTCTTGAGGATATGCTCTGAGCCTATGTTAGGGATTTTTAAGGTTAGTGGAAGCAACACTTAGCCTTGGTAGAGTTTGCATATAATAATAGTTATCATTCGAGTATTAAGATGGTGACTTTTGAGGTTTTATGATAGGCAATGTCATTCTTTGATTAGATTATTTGAGGTGACCGGGGTTAGACCTCATGGGACTGACTTTCTTCAGGAGTCATTGTATAGAGTCAGGATGATTCAGGATAGGTTGATGGCAACTCAGAGTAGGAAGAAGGCATATGCAGAGCATAGACTTTATGCCTTGACATTTGGAGTTAGTAATCGAGTATTCCTTTGTGTATCACCCATTAAGGGTATGATGAGGTTTGGGAGGAAGGGCAACCTCAACCCCTGATATATTTGACCTTTCAAGATCCTTCACATAGTGAGGGGGTGGTTTATGAGTTAGCCTTACCCTGATTTTTTAATGTTGTTCATCTGATTTTCCATGTTTTTATGTTTTGGCAATTCATTTCTGATCTATCACATGTGCTTAGATGGGATTCAGTTCAGTTGGATGAGCGATTAACCTTGGTAGAAAGCATGTGCTCATTTTTTCTAGTAACGTTAGGTGGTTGTGAACTAGGGGGATTATCTGTAGTTAAGGTTCAATGGAGGCACCGCCCAATAGAGGCAGCTACTTGGGAGATTGAAATTGAGATGCGGACCTAGTATCCTCACTTGTTTCTAGTTGTTAGGTAAATCCTAGTCCTTTACTTTCGTGGATGAAAGTCCATTTAGTAGTGGATATTATAGTGACCCTTCAAGTCATTTTCAACATTTCCACTAATATTTGTCATTAGAGCATTCCTATAGCTGCACTAATTCATTTATGACATGTTGGGACTTACAGTTTGGTTACCAAGCAATTTTTTTCATTTTTAAAGTTAATTCCCTATGTTAAAGTCTTTCATAGTTGAAATTACCCACCGGGAAAAAACTTTAGCTAAACAATCTCGTATGCTAAATTTGACTGTTCAAATAACTCGTAAATGTTGAATTTAGGTAGGTGGACCTTTGTTTTAGGTCCCGAGGCACTCGGGCCCATTTCAAGTTATGGGTCAAAAATTAAGAAAATGGTAAGTTTTTTGTGGAACCTAATTTTTGTTGAAACAACCTCAACTAGAAAGTTTAACTCTGTTATTGAGTCTGAAGCATCGAATTTGATACGGCAACATAGTCCATTTTAGTATACGGGATTCCAAATAAATCTCGAGCCGTTGGTGGAGACTTAGAAATTTCCAAATTTCAGGTAGTGATGGTGTACAGGTGATCACGGTCCATGTGTCGTATTTGCAATATAGCAGGCAACTCGTGAGTGTCGTAAAAGTGATATTTGGTCATCGAAAGTAATTTCCCTAGTAGCCGACAAATATAGTGATCACAATTGACAAGTCGCATATGCTACTCCCGAGCTCCTGGGAAGTGTATAAATGAAAGCACCCAAGCACAAATGCAAGTGTACGTGGTCTTATAAAGTAGTAAAGTGGCCTTTAAGAAATCCCAAGTATCGATCTCTCAAGGACTTGCGTTCGCCGACTATCCTATTCTAATTCAAGAATTGAGAAAAAGTAAACAATAAAGTTTTAGAATTTTAAACTAAAAAAAAAACTAAACTAATGCAGAAAAGTAATGACTTAGGACAATCAATAGATAGAAGCCCAGGGTTAAGGCTTACGACCAATCATGCTGCATTATTGATCTTCATTCAATAGATTGCTTATCTTAATTGTTGATTCCTAGGGTTAATTACATGATTATGGTTTCCTAACCTCTAATCTTTTACCTAAGTTGAACCTTACATCTACATCATTGAGTGGGGATGTAATAGTTCATAAGTTCTTTACAAATATCATCCTACATATGAATCAAGTAAGGTATCTAAGTGCATCCCTGTCCTAGATACTAATTTGAATTCCTTATTTCATAAAGAAACACAAACCATACCTTGCTTATTCCCATGTTCTATCGCCCTATTCCCTCTCTCGAGTTCACAAGGTTGACAATTGATGTATTCTAAGGGTAGATAACCCTTAAAATGGTTAAAACAAGCATAAAAAACAACCAATGATGATATGCAAATTAACAAACTTAATTCAAAATGAAAGTAGTCATGATCTTGGCCTTAAGCCCTGAAAAAGAGAGTTTAGCCTTTAATGGAAATATTTATCATTTAATCCCTTGGATTGATGATACAAACTATGAAAGAAATTAAATTATCAGCCCCCACAACAATTCCAATACATCCAAAAGTATGTAAAAACATGATACAACATGTATTTAAAACATGGGAGTAAGCCAAGTCCGTCCAGGAATCAAATTCGAGTAAAATGCCCAGGGGTAGAGTGGAACATGTGATGCACGCTATATTCCACAGGAATGTAGCATACGACGCAATCATATCACACGTACACACTGTTTTGGGTCCCTTCTAAGTTTTTTCGTGTGTATCACGCGCCCATATACCTTTCCATGCACCTTTACTCACTCAAGACATTTCAAGTGTCCGAATTTGTGTCAAGTTGCGTATTGTGCTTCCGTGATCCATTCTAAGCCTTTTTGACACAAATTTGGACACTAGAAACACGAGCTAAACATAGGCTTTATTCACTTTGATTTCTAACTTATTGTTTTGACTCTTGTATTGATCCAATTGACCATTGAACATAAACAACATCACATATAAATACACAATAAAAACCGTAGTAACTCATTAAACACATTAGATCCCGACCCGATAGACTAGACAAACACCTAGCTCAAGCTAGTCACACTAATTTTCTTGGTTGACTTCTAAATGATCAATTTGAATCAAAACTTGTGTGGAAACACTATTAAATATTGTAAACACATACATGGACACTTTGATTCACATTTATATCATTATTACCACATTAAGAATAAGAATCATCTTCAAAATAAGGCTAAAAAGGCTAGAATAGCAACGCTAAAATGCATAAATTCACCCAACATCACCACCCCACACTTAAAGCCTTGTTCATCCTCAAACAATTCTTAACTATAAGCATCATGAGCTGAAGAGAATCCACACTTCTACTACATGCAAGACACTCAAGAAAGTACTACAATGACTACACATAATGCAAGTTACTACACTAAGCATGTTTCAACACAACTGAAAACTCACGAACACTACTCAAAAACAACCTAGCCTCAAGAATTGACTCACCTAGTTGGAAAACTCATGCTTATTTCTCAATCAAGGATATTATAAAAATCACCCACATTCATCAAACATGTGCCCCTCACAACAAGAGAGTTACCCATAATCACTCACAATAATGCAATTCACAATATAATGGGTACAAGAATCAAATTATGCTCACTCTCACAAGGAATTCACAAGTTACACATAATGAACCATAGACTTTCCCTTAGTGTCATGCTCCACTAATGTTAGAATGTTAAGCTTGGGATCAATTAGGACTTTTCCGGGTTGTAATGTAGGCTAACGAACGGGAAGGAACTATTTAAGAATAGTGACTAACCTCTCTACGCACTTTAATACATCATTTCTTACAATTAAAACCAATCTCCAACAACCAATTTACACTTATTAATTCAGACATACCTTTTTTCCCCCATCTCTTTTAAGCATTTTCACAAATACATAGTGGACACATAGTTTACTACCATAAGAATTAACTTTTTTTCTCCTTTTTCACAATCATGGCAATATTTTTTGCATGAATTATGTCATAACCATCCACCACACATTAATCATACACCAATAACTATTACCTTAGGGCATCAATTTTACCTTTTTCTTCTTCAATTTTTCAAACTCCTTACTAATTCAATTTTTCATTAAAGCACTTAGGACCTTTTTGGATCAATTTATAGTCTATCAAAGAAGGGATTTGGCTACTTATGAGGTTGCCAAAGAAAAAGCTAAAGGCTCAATGAGGGTTAACTAGGATAATGCACAAATGGTAGGACAAATAGAATGTAACACCCCAAGATCCTATCCCGAGACGTCACACGGTGCTTAAGGCCACACGCGGCCTCAAGCTAACTCTCTAAACCTACCATCACTTCTAGAACTCACTTTGACAATAGTCATGCGAATATAAGAGAGAATGAAATATCATAAAAATATTGTAGTATGATAAGAAACTAGCCTGTACAATCCAAAAAACTAAAATTCTGTACATACCAACCCTTTATTCTGACAAAGCCTCTGTACATCAAAATCAAGGAGACATTGCGACAAACCCCCAACTGGCTCAAACAGTACTGAAAGCCATAACAACAAAACGGTATCACAAAATATAAACACGGTCCTCGAACCATAAGGACTCACCATTGAGCAAACAAAAAGAGGCACCCGAATATCACTAACGTGGCTGAGTACCTAAACCTACATTACGAGAAAATGTATCCCATAAGGAAATATGTAGATCAGAACTTTTGAATGTACTAAGTATGTAGGGGTGCATGTAACAACATAAATATCATCATCAATTTTATGAAAATATGCATATTTACAATGATGGCTCACTTGGCTTGAGTTAGATTGAAACATACTTTTCAAAATCTCATCGTAAATAAATCATATGATAAAAACCTCATAAATCATCATAAACAACTCAACTCAAGACTCGGTGACTTTGTAATTCAAGAAACTCAACTCTTATGGACATGGGAGGTTCTTATAACTGATGTAAATGATGTGAGCTACATGGAGTCCAACATTTTGCCCTCCTAAGGAGAGAATCCCACATTGGCGGGAGCGTCGTACTCTTTCCAGGGTGTACAACCTAAATTTAGTGATCACAATCTCATACTCAGCCTCATACGGTGGCACGTAGTTTCAAGGAAAATACCATATTTCTCGCTTGGTGCTAAATACTACTCCCAGACACAAGCTCAGAATGCATTAGAAAATCCACCACAAACATCATAAGGGTTTATCATAAAGACCAAATCAAATCTCTTTCTCATTTATCAAATCATAATCAATTTGTGGATTCCTAACTTGACTCAAATCAGATGAATCTTTCTCAATATCAAAAGGCATCAGTTCATTAAGTCATGGCAACATCAATAACTTTGAGAAAATATCAAGACTCATTGTAACAAGTCGATTCTCTTGAATCAATATACTCAATAATCCAATTTGTCATAAGGAAGCTTAAAACTTGACACATATCTTGGAAGCACTTGAAATACCAAATCACGGTAGAAACTTGAAATTCATAATATTAAACATTACATCATAACTTGGAAAATGTAAAATAATCATATATAATAAAGTTTGAACAATTTATATTCTCATAATCTCATGATGAAGTAATTTGGGTATAAACCTACTTGTAAAATCATATAAATCCATACTAAAAAAAATCGAAGCTTTGAGCACAAGAATGAAAGAATTACTCTTGGTCAAAACCCCACATAGCTTGGATTATGATTTTTAAAATGAACAAGATTGATTAGAAACTCTTCTTTACACTTTTGAGCTAAGTTTCTTGATTCCTTTGACTTGGAGAACTTAATGCTTGAACAACTTGGTGAAATCTTTGGAAGATTCTTGAATTTCTTGGAGATGATTTAATTTAGGATTTTAGAAGAAACCCTAGTTTCTAGAGAATTTTGGAGGAGAAATGAGAGAAAAACGATCTTCTCTCCTCCACTTATATATATATATATATATATATATAAAACAACGTGGCCAGAAAAGACCAAATGGCCTTTTAAAAAGAGTTGAAAATTGGTGATTGGGGTCTGTGACGGTTGAACTGACAGTCCGTCAGAGGAACTGACGGTCCACCAGATCATCCATCACTCGAGTGCCAAAACTGGGACATTCTACCTCGACGTAATAGTCAAAGTGACGATCCGCCAGGAAACTGATGGTGCACCAGATCATCCATCACTCGAGGTCCAGAAATGGGACATTCTTCCTCGACTTAATGGTTCTTTTGATGATCCATCAAATTTTTGGCGGCCCACCATTTTGGCCATCGAAAAATGGATAGAAAAAAGGGTTACTACCTTGGCTTGATGGGATAATTGACGGTCCACCAAGGACTTGGCAGTCCTTAAGGTCTACTGTCAAGCCTGGGCAATTTGAACATTGCTTAGTAAAATGGCCATAACTTCCTCGTCCGATGTCAGATTTCAATGAAATTGGTATCGATGGAAAGCTTATTCAATGTTCTACATGACAAAAAGTAGAAATTAGAATAATAAAATAAAATATAATCATCAATCACTTTTGAAGCCGCCCCTATCCACTCAAAAAACTGATTTAGGCTAAAAGAACGATCAGGGTATTATACAGAATGTATAAAACAAGGCTATCAAAGAAATGTCTAAATCATCTCCCACACCCATATTCTTTATTTTGCTTCACACACACACCGAAAAAGTTCTATACATCACATGCAACAAGAAATATACAAAAAATATCACACTCACATGAAACATGTTCAACTCAATAAGATCATCATAGACTCCCAACCAAACAATAGCATGAATTCAAAATTAAGCCAACAAGTATAAGAGGCAAAAACTTGAGCCTAGGAGTTTCAAAAATAGTAATTCATTTAATCAACATGTTTTTACAAACAAACTTAATTGTATCATATAATCAAAAATAGCACCAACAAGATTATCCTTCTTATTCCTAACCTAAAATTTTTTAAATTGAGCCAAAATTTGGGAATTTTCCTACCCCACACTTAAAAATCTACTTATTCCCTAAAGTGAATTTAAAGGTAAGAGATATAAATACTTCCTGAGGCCTCTAGGCCTAGCTAACAGCATCTTTTGTATTCATGAGATTTATGAGATCCCACACTTCATTTTTGCCAAGCTTTAAGATCAAGTTTATGGTACTCATACTTCCCATTGACCTGTGACTCAACCAAAAATAAAAATTATGTGAAATAAAAACTAAAAAATAAAAGAAAACATACCTAATTAACCTGGGTTACCTCCCCAGCAGCGCCTAATTTAGTGTCACGGCACGACCAAACTTAAATCAACCATATTTCTTCACCCTTTTACTCCCTTTTAGAAGCTAAATTTTTATTCGTTTCTGACCTCTTGAGTTTTCACTCTCAAGGTCAACATCTCTCTTTTATTTATCCTTCATCATGTTGGTAAATGGTGTTTTTATCTTAGGTCGCTCAATCAGGTAGTCGAAAGAGGTCTTTGGTGGATTAAGCACCCCACACTCATCCCTTTTAATCACATTGATCATTAATAAATCTTTATATTAGGAATTTTCAATGGGTTCTTTGTAAACATCAAATACCACCTCTTCATCAACTACTCTCATCTTGAGTGTGCCTTCTCTAACATCATCAATGCCCCTCTAATTGCTAAGAATGGACGCCCCAAGATGGTTGGTACCTGTTCATCTAGCTCAAAATCAAGAATAATAAAGTCAGCAAGTATAATGAATTTACCAACCTTAATGAGGACATCCTCAATTATTCTATCTGGATGTGTAAAGGTCCCATCTGCCAGCTACAACATGATGGTGGTCGGTCTCGATTCTCCTAAGCCCATTGTTTTAAACAACGATAGGAGCATCAAATTTATGCTTTCCCCTAAGACACTCAATGAATGGACCACTTTACTCACAATTTCAATAGGGATGGCAAACTTGCTCTGATCTTTTAATTTCTTGGGGATTTTCTGTGTCATTATTATACTATACTCTTCAGTGAGTGTTATTACTCCCATATCTTACAATTTTACCTTCTTCACCTCCACATCCCTCAAGTACTTTGCGTACTTAGGCATACTCTACAAAATATCTAGCAAAGGTAAGTTAATATAAAGGTCTTTGAATATATCAATGAACTTTTTGAATAGGGCATCCTCCTTCACTTTTATTTTTCTTTGAGAGAAGGGCAATGGCAGTGTCTTCTTCACTTCTGGTTCAGCAACTCTTGGTATCAAGTACTCATACTTTCTTTAATTTTTAGCAACTACTTTAGGAACCTGTTTGGTCATAACCTCAGCATCTACCTCCTTTGTTGCCTTTGGAAGTCCTCCTTGAAGCTCCTTACCACTTCTTAAGGTGATTGCCATAACCTATTTTAGAGTTTCAGTGTCTGTTGGCAACCCACCTTGTGGTCTTTTATTCAGTACCTATGATAATTAGCCCACTTACAACTCTAAACTTCTTGTGGCCGTTTGCTGATTTTGTAAATCTACCTTTTGACTTTTTAAATCCACAACCAATTGTGCTTAACTAGCTAAGATTTGTTTTAACATTTCTTCCATATTGTTCGTTGACTAATTCGATTGGGCCTTTGGCAGTGGGGCATTCCATGACTGATTTGGTGGATGAGTTTCCCACTTCATGTTGTAGGCATTACCATAATTAGGCCTTTGATAATTGTTTGCATACATCACAGATTCTGAATTTAAAGCACACATGGCCGCTGCATAACCCCTATTTCTGCATACCTTACACCAACTTGCAGCTTGTTGGATAGAGTTGATTGTGGTTGTAGGTTGTGCTGCTCCCAACTTCATGGCACTGAAATGAGTGCTGATCAAATTTTCTAAGAAAGATACCTATGTTGATAAGAGTGAGAATTGGTCCACCTCTAATATGCCCGCAATTCTTTTCATAGCACTTCTAGAATCTTAATTGCACTCTAGATTTCCTTATTCTATGTGATTCAGTAATGTGTACATTTCTTCATAAGTCAATTCTAGCGCTTGACAACCTACGGCTGAATCTAGCAAAATCTTTGTATTGTGATCAAGGGCTTCTACAAAAGTATGAGAAAGTACCTCATTAGACTATTGGTGGTGAGGACACTCCTGAAGAAGAGCCTTAAAGCGTTCCTAATCATGATAAAGGTTTTCATTAGGCTTCTGTTTGAAGCTTACTATTTCACTGCAAAGTCTTACAGTCTTGCCTGATGGAAAGAATCTGATGAAGAACTTTTTGGCTAAGTCTTCCCATGATGTGATTTAATTGGTCGGCTCCAAATTCAACCACCTTCTAGCTTCCCCCAACAGTGAATGTGGAAATATTATTAGCCTCACATAATCTAGAGTCACCTCAGTTGGAGTGAATGTATCAGTAATCTCAATGAAGGTCTACAAGTGGACCATATTATAT
Source organism: Capsicum annuum (assembly GCF_002878395.1). Classification (NCBI taxonomy): domain Eukaryota; kingdom Viridiplantae; phylum Streptophyta; class Magnoliopsida; order Solanales; family Solanaceae; genus Capsicum; species Capsicum annuum. The sequence continues at coordinate 117,246,827 of NC_061122.1, read as the reverse complement.
TTCAACTCAAAATTCCTCCCAAGTTGTCGGTCTTTGAATTGGGGAAGTCAAGTTCGTAGAAAGTGGGACTGCCACTTCCCTAACTGTCCTTCGGGCTGCTTTTTCTTCAGCCATTAGAGTTGTATTCTCTTGGTCTTCTTGGATTTAATGTATTTCAGGGAGAAGGATTGCTTCTCTCCTGTGTTGGTGAAAGTCTTTCTTGGGTTCGAAGCTTAGTTCTACCAAATCTCAATCCCTTGCCAGCTTATCAAGCTAAAAACCTATTTCCAGCGATAACAAAACCAAGACCAAGCATTAAAACACCAAATAAATCTAAAAGTAAAACTAAAATAAACAATTGCCAAAATAACAAGTCTCGGGCAACGGCACCAAAAACTTGACAGTGCCCAAGCACACACGCAAGTGTACTTGGTCTTATCAAGTAGTAAAGTTGCCTTCAAGAAAGCCCAAGTATCAATTTCACAGGGACTTGTGCTCACCGACTATCCTATTCTAGTTCAACAATTGAGAAAAAGTAAATAATAAAGTTTTAAAATTGTGAACTAAAAAGAAACTAAACTAATGCGGAAAAGTTATAACTTGACAATCAATGGATAAAATCCCAGGGTTAATGATTACGACCAATTATACTACATTATTGAACTTCATTCATTAAATTGCTTATCTTGGTTGTTGATTCGTAGAGTTAATTGCATGAATATGTTTTCCCAACCTCTAATCCTTTACCTGAGTTGAACCTTACAACTATAAATTAAATGGGGATATAATAGTCACTTAAGTTCTTTACAAATATCATTCTACATATGACTAAAGTAACGCATCAAAGTACATCCCTATCCTAGATAGTAATTTGAATTTCTTATTTCATAAAGAAATACAAACCATACTTTACTTATTCTCATGTTCTATCGCCCTATTCCTTCTCCCGAGTTCACAAGGTTGACAAATGATGTATTCCAAGGGTAGATAATCCTTAAAATAGTTAAAACAACCATAAAAAAACAACCAATGATGATAAGAAAATTAACAAACTTAATTCAAAATGAAAGTAGTCATGATCTTGGGTTGGTCCATTAATTCTTGAAGAATTTTTTTATTAAAATACCAAATTAAACCAAAAAAAGTGTTGAGAAGCACCAAAACAAGTCCAAGACATCCAAAAGTATGTAAAAACATGATAGAAAATTTATTTATAACATAGGAGTAAGCCAAGTCCGTCCAGCAATCGAATTGGAGCAAAAAGCCAGGAGTGGAGTGGAGCATGCAACACACACTGTATTCCATAAGAATGAAGCAGGATACCTATGCATATTGAAAGTACACACTATTTTGGGTCCATTTTGAGTATTTTGGTATGTATCACGTTCACAGATACCCTTCCTCACATCCGCCGTTACTCAATACATTTCAGGTGTCCAAATTTGTGTCAAGTTGTGTATTGTGCTTCCGTGATCCATTCCAAGCCTTTTTGAGTTGTTTTCACTTGATTTGAAGCTTTTATATCCTTAAAATATAATAATAATCCATTTAAAAAGAATACTATAGCATTAAACACACCAATTTAGAGCTCAAAATAACACAACATTCAAGACGGAGAACTAGAAAGACGAGCTAAGCATAGGCTTCATTCACTTTGATTTCTAACTTATTGTTTTGACTCTTGTATTGATCCAATTGACACTTGAACATAAACAAAAAGTTGTTTCGCATATAAATACATAATAACAATCTTATTAACTCATTAAACATGTTAAAGGCCAATACGATAAACTAGAAAAACACCTGGCTCAAGTTAGTCACACTAATTTTCTCGGTTGATTTCTAAATGATCAATTTGAATCAAAAATTATGTGGGAACACTATTAAATATTTTAAAAACTTACATGTACACTTATATTAATATTTATATAATTATCACCACATTAAGCACATGAATCATCCTCAAAACAAGGCTAAAAGGCTAGAATAGCAACACTAAAATGCATAAATTCACCCAATATCAATAAATATCCTATTTCATCCTGTGTTTGAACATTTATCATCCATTATAAGGAGAATTATACCCCAATAATTGGAATATGTTGGGAATAGCTTGTTCCTTATGTTATTGTTTTGATTTATTTATTTAATTGTACTACAACGTGGGAGTTATGCTCAGGTTTTCCTTTTTCCATAAGTTAGTTATTTTATCTTACATATTATTGTATCTATATCATGATTTAGTTCAGTCAGCCAATAATTCCTACTAAGTAGCCATGGTTTCGATACTCATACTACCCTTCTATATCTTTTTGGTACAGTCGAATACTAGTTGCTATCGTTGTTTTGAGGATCATGATATGGTCAATTTCGGATATAAGGTGTGCTCTAGTAGTCAAAGTTTCCCTATTTCCTTCCATTTATCTATGTCTACTCTTTTGTTTCTAGACAAATTTTGTTGACTATTCTAGAACCTATGGTGTGTTGTAATAGCTCTTGTACTGACTCTATAATGTCGTGGGATGGTTTTCTATGTCATAGTTACCTTTCAAACTATTCTATTTCCTTTCTTATTTTTGAAATGTATGGTCTATTTCACCCTTTTGGGAGCATTTTCCACCAGGTTAGCCCATTGTAAATAGCTCTGATCTATGGTTTAGCTTAACAACTAGTGGGATTTAGTAGGTGCCATCATGACTTATATATTAAGTCATGACAATCTATGACATAATAAAATAAAAAACTACGTGATATAAATAAAAACTAGAAAATAAAATACCTACCTTAACTTATGTTGCCTCCCAAGTAGCCTCTATTCAGTATCGCAGCATAACTTATATCACTACGTTAACTGTATTCCATTATCCTCTCCCTCCTACTTAGAGCCATTTTCTTACCATTTTCTTACCTCTTGAGTCCTTACTGTCAAGGTATACACCTTTTTCTCCACAATAACCTTCTTAGGTTGTTCTTTCAGCAGACAAATTTATTTTCATTTTATGGTACCCTCCAGCTTATGGGGGCCCGTATTGGGTTATTTACTTTTTTTCACTTATTATCTTATGGAGACCAATTTATTAGATATAATTGGGTGATCTTTATGCTGATTTTTTAAAATTTATTTATTTACCTATGCATAGCAGTGTTGGAGCTTATTTTCAAGCTTGCGCAACTACCTTGACTTAGCCTATTTTATCTAGTATCTTATCGTGTTTAATCATGATTTAGCTCAGTCGGCCGATGATGCCTACTGAGTACCCATAGTTTTGGTACTCATACTATACTTTTGTACCTATTGGGTGTAGATCCAAGTACTAGTACTTATCGCTGACGTGATATTTGCACTGGGTAATTTTAGAGATTGGCTGAGCTCTTAAGTTGGATTTGTCCTTTTTTTCTTCTATTTATCTATGTCTAATCTTTCAATTTTTGAGATAGATTGTATTTGACTATTGTAGTACTTATGTTTCATTTATAGTCTCTCTTGTACAAAAATTACTATGTCTTGGGATGATTATTGATCTTTTATCTATCTATTAGACTATTATGACTGCTTTATTGCTATGTTAACTCTTTAAATGTTGATTTTTGGCTTTTAGGCCATTTTTCACCGAGTTAGCCCATTTCTTAGAACTTTGGGCTATGGTTTGGCTTACCTACAGGCAGGATAAAGTAGGTGCCATGAGGACTCATAAATTGGGTCATGAAAAGATTCTACTACTCAAGGGCAAATTTTGACCAAGAGTTCTGAAGAGATTAAGGCTCTACTCAACTTAATGTTTGTAGGAAATAGCAATATCAATGACTCATAAGAGTTTTTACATCTACTCAAAAAGACTTTGGGTAACCTAGAGTTTGATGATATAGGAGCCATCTAGGCTGATATTGGTTAGTTGTGTACCTTGGTGATGTAGACTTTAACTGCTCCAAGTGTGGGGCAGACAAAATAGGTACCAGATTTAAGCAATGACATTATTTTATGATAAATAAGGTGAGAACCACACTTATTCAGAATGCCCTTTGAATTTATAACTTATATATTATGTGGGGCAACAAAATTGGGGTCATAGTTAAAAAGGCAACAACTTTGATCCAAATTATATAAACCACCCAACCTTTTTGTTGGGGTGGAAACAAAAGACATTGATATATACAGTAGATTTAATAGGAGAGCAGATCTTTGGAGTAAACATTAAAGAATTTTATGACACAATAGCATTAGGTTTAGTAGGCATATGCATAGATTAATGTTGAGACAAAAAGGCTGCCATAGACTTAATAATTCAGATAGGGTAGCTTTCCATCTCATTTCATGATAGACCACAAGGTACCTTTTCTATTAATATTGAGATACCCTAGAAATTTATGGGGGTTACTTTAAGAAGTTAGTGAGATTGTCCTGATTTAGGGCCTTTAAAAAGTTAGGTAGTTAACTAGGACACTTCAAGCATCGACCTACTTTTTCACAATGGTTTCTCCAGTACCAACGCCAGAGATAGAGCCTGTGAAAGAGAAGAAAAGAGAGAAAAAGGGTATTGAGCAACTTAAACATATGGAAGAGAGACCTCTACCACTATTACCCCAAAGGTTCAACAAAACAAATAAAGATACTAATTATAAAATGTTCTTTGATATCTTCAAGAAGCTTCATATCAATATTCATTTGGTTGATGTTTTGATGGACATGCCTCAATACGCTAAGTTGAAAAGAGACATGACAATTAGAAGAGACGGTATGTAGAGTTTTAGATGATGGAACTTACAGTGGAGTACAATTCGAGTGTATTGAGCAAGCTACCACAAAAGTTCAAGGATTCTGGGAGTTTCACTCTCTATATATAAATATTTGAAGTGACGTTGGGAATGAAATTTGTGACTTGGGGGTGAGTATTGATTTAATGCCCCTATTAGTGTTCTAGACACATAGATTAGGAGACTTATTCCTTACCATCACCACTTTATACCTTACAGACCAATATTGATTGCAATCAAAAGAGGGTAATTGAGGATGCTCCCATCAAGGTAGGTGTGTTTTTGATTCCTACTGACTTTATCATTCTTAACTTTGAAGAAATTAAGTAGGAGAAATTTATATTAGGACATTCATTCTTGCTACTATAGAGAGTTGATATACATTTAGAAAAGAGAGTTAAATATGAGAGTACACAACAAGAAGATGTCGTTCAGGGTGTAGAAGACACTCTCCACTCATTCACATTACAGAGATTTATGGATGATCATATAGGTGGTCAAAAATGAGTATGGTGTGGATGAGTATTGGCTTGAAAGAATAAAAAAATTGAATATTACCATCAAATCATCCACGGTGTAGAAACAAGAAATGTTGAGACGGTAAAAAAAATGAGTAAAGAAGGTGACCCTCTTAGAATGAAGAGAAGGAAAAAGATAAATCATAGGGAGAGGAATTATTTAAGGAAATCTTGAGAGTTATGACATGGTTTATGTCACAACAATTAATCGAGTGCTGCTTGGGAGGCTACACAAGTTCTAATAGAAGTAGAGTTTTATTTGTTTTATAGTGTCACTCTTTATTTGTTATTTTTTATTTTTGTAGATTTGGTAAAGTTTGAGTACCTAAATGTGGAATATAAGAAACATAGTTGGAAATTAAGTGTGGATTCATCCACCCTTTGTGAAATGATTAAGAGAAAAGTGTTTTAGCTAGGCCCTAGCGGGTCTCAAAGAGTATTTCTAACTATTGTGCTACTTTATTTAATGATATGGTTACAAATGATGACTATAAGTATGGGGTGAAATATCTTTTGATATCTTTTAATGGCAACACATTCTATAGGAGTTGTTCCTTTTCTTTAATTGGTTATTACATGAAAAAATTGAGAAAGGGGAAAAAACAAAAGAGTCCAAAAACACAAAATGATTTTTAGTTTATTTCTTTAGTAGCATACATGCTTTTATAGTTTTTAGCTTGTTAGTACTATAGTATAGCCTACTTCACCCATTCCTTGGTTTTTATTTTTGATTCTTTTCTGAGAGGGGAGTCTATTTCAACTAAGTATCTCTTTATTCTGAGGAGTAATCTTTGTTTTATTTTTAGGTAGAGTGAATTTTTCGATAACGGATGGTTGACGATCATCTCGAGGGAAGAGTTAGCATTAGGAGTTAGAGACTCCTTAAGACAAATTGAATACTAGGTGCGCTAGTTAGGTACTATAATTGACTGAATGATACAAGTGGTTTTTGAACTTTAAAGTATGTTTTTGAAAAGTGACTTTTTTGAGACACCTAGGCTCTTTTTATTGGCTCTAATGTATTATTAGCATAATATTGACCTCTTGTTGTTTGTGTAATTAAGAGTCTGTATGGATCCTTCTTGAGTTGAACATGTGAAATGTATGTTAGGTATTTGTTGATATTTTATTATTTCATGTTGATTTCTAGAACTTGCCCAATATATTTGCAAAGCAAAATTAAGAATTTTGAGTTTAGGAGATGATATAGGTGTTTCTTTTATTAGCCTTCTGTTATCTTTTGCTTTATATATCCACAATAGATGATTCTAGTTACTCTTGTTGATCCTTTAGCCTATTCTTTCATATCCACAAATGGAGCTTAATCCTTTTGTATAATTGACCTTGAATTTGATCCAAAATTTCAGAGAGCTTTGATTTAAAATTAAGAGTTGAAAAGAGTGAAAATGGGTAAAAATAAAAAAGATGAATTGGAAGACTATAGGAAAAACCAATGGTACAAGTATTTAAGGATTCATATGTTATTGGTATGGAACAAAAGGAGAAAAAAGAAGATGTAACGACCCGATTTTCTAGAATCAAAACGTCACACGGTGCTCATGATCCCGAAGGACCACAAGCCAACCCTCTACTAATATCTGTACCTGAACACTGCTAATATAGATAATAAATGCAAAAACTGGCCATAAGGTTCAAAACAACTAAAAATATTCAAAATTGAAAATTGAATACTGATACACCTGTCCGAAAAGCCTGGTTTGAACTGTGGATTTGATGGGACATTTCCCCAACTAATTCCATCTACTGAAATTAAACTAAATTGATACGATAATAATAAAAATAAGGATCATTCTCAACTGAAGAGGACTTACTGCTATGTCTACTGCTGCTGACTGTGACTGAGCTGCTAAGGGTACTATAGATCTTGGGCCTCTGAACCTATGATGTCAAATAAAACACCATAGAGCAAATGCGTCAGTACGGAAATATACCGAGTATGAAGATGAGGTAAGGCTAAATGTAAGGGCTTATGCATGAACAATTACTTAACTGAATAATCATGAGAGAACTGAATGAGAACACATGCATGAACGCATAAACCATAATTGAAATAATCGTGACTTGAAATACTAAAACTTGGATACTAGTTTACTTCCATCAGAACTCACTACTAATACTGAGATACTGAACAATTGAATCTCCTGATATTGATAATCGAGTACTGGAGTTAAGATCAATTTTATCTAGTGAGTGATCTCAAAAATTGACGATACTAAAACTGATTAACTGAATCTACTCATACCAATGACTGAATTTTGAGCTTTCTACTCTCGACTGACTACATCAAAGATCAACCTCACTAACGGATAATTCTAAAATCTACTATCAATAATAAGAAATGATCATGTCTGAATCTGACAAAAAGAATACTCAACTGAATATGAGACTGAGATTAAGCCTATCTGATGGGTGATTTAAGATCTAATAACAAGAATACTCAACAGAATCTAAAATTGAGATCAAGCCTATCTGATAGGTGATATCGGGATCTGATAATGAGATTACTCAACTGAATATAAGACTGAGATCAACCCTATCTAATGGGTGAACTCAGAATCTGATAATAAGATTACTCAATTGAATAAGAGATTGATATCAAGCCTATCTGATGGGTGATCTCTAGATCTAATAATGAGGTTACTCAATTGTATATGAGACTGATATCAAGCCTATCTGATGGGTGATCTCTAGATCTAATAATGAGATTTCTCAACTGAATATGAGACTGAGATCAAGACTACCTGATGGGTGATCTCTAGATCTGATAATGAGATTACTCAACTAAATATGAGACTGAGATCAAGCCTATCTGATGGGTGATCTCTAGATCTGATAATGAGATTACTCAACTGAATATGAGACTGAGATCAAGCCTATCTGACGGGTGATCTCTAGATCTGATACTGAATAACTTTATATGGGACCAATCCTATCTGATGGGTGGTCCATGAATCAATGGAACTATCTAAGTTCCTCACTGAGATAAATTATTGTATCTGACAGTCCTAATTTCTGAAGATTAATACTGAAACTGTAATTGTGGAAAGTAGTCACTTAACCAACGTACCCCGAATCTCAACTGGTGGGTTCCAACCTGTAACCCCAGCTGGAAGGGTGTCAATACCATGCCACGGGTAAAGACCACTCTTGTCAAGCCTATCTGACAGGTGACCCTCACAGGAAGTCAAGCCTAAGGCAATATAATAGTCAAGCCTATCTGACGGGTGACCAGCCTTTCCTGATGAATGACTCCTGCATCATGTGTTGGCTGTGCAGTTCTGGAGTTTAGGGATTGCTCCTAGCGACTATGCCTCTCTGACAAGGATCCGCTATCCTTTCCCTCGCTTGGTGCTAGCTTCTACTCCCAACTGAAAGACTGTGTACTAATTCTTAACGAAACACAAACTAAGCTAAATTTGATACTGATCATATTTCTCGAATGATCTGACTGAGTTAAGCTAAATTCACTAGGTTCCGTATCTGATGAAATACTACAAAATTTCATTATCTGACTGAATAACACTGTGCTTTGAATAGATTACTCGCTTAGTACAGAGGTCAGAACTGAACACTTGAATACTACTAGATCTGAGTTGAGTACAGAACTGAGGCTAGATTACTAGCAATTCTGAGGCGGATATTACTGAGATTACTTAATTTTTGTATCTGTCTGAGAGTACAAAGTTCTATAACTCACTAATTTCTGAGAATCGTGGCTTGACTGAGATTATCATGAAAACTGACACAAGCTCTAGACTATAGGTAAATTGTCGGGTGTAAATACCCCCAGGACTCGATAACATCAAAGTAAAGCATAATCATTCTTGAATTATCAATACCATGGACATTCGTTCACCATCACAATCACTACAGCATCTTTTCAATAATTTGGTAATAATAAACATGTGATAGTATAGAGAGACATGTTATTGGCTTATACTCCATTCAACAAGATCTTGCATCAAATACTTAGCATGTATTAAAGTATTAGCATGTATCAAGGAGCACAAAATTGGGTAATTTCATGCTATCATGTCACAATTCATTCACTAAGGCTTTTCAACAAACACTTGACATGCATGGGCTTGCACACAATTAAGAATTTCTACTCAACATTCTAGAATGGCTCTAATTCCTTCACATAAGCATATTATCAAACATATGGGGAACATGCTTTTCTTATTCAACAATTTCTATACCTAATTGACATGAACACAACACTTAACAAGCAACTTGAAGAGGGTTTATCATTAATATAACATGAATTTCACATACTAAGGTCAAAGCTTGAAAACCTTGTAAACAAACATGAATCACAACTCAATAATAGCATGAACATCAATTTCAAATCACATGAATCATGAAGCTAATAAACATAAAAGATTTGAAATCTAGAAAAGGATTCTTGAGCTTCTTGGAAGAAAAGGACCCAAGAATCAACATCTGCATACCTTAGAGAAACTCTTTCTTGAAAGCTCTTGGAGAGATTCTTGATTTCCTGACTTCTCTTAAAGAAGAAGGAAGGGTTTTGATTTTGTAAAAACCCTAGTTCTTGTTCTTGAACAACTTGAGAGAAAACTAGTATTTTTATGTTAAAATAAAGCCAAATCCCATGTTAAGAAAAATATATAGGGGTAGCAAAATGACCCTTTTCTCCCTTGGAAATAAACTAAAAAATCCTGCATTTATATGTTGGCACGACGCACCATAATCGTGTCATCTCACTAGAAATTAGACAATTAGAAAACTACTTGATGGCACGACGTGGTGGAAATTATGTTGCCATCTTGGTTGCGAACTAGAAAGGCACCGCGACTAGGTGGAATTGCGTTGGTGCACTGGAAATTGACAATTCTAAAATTAAGCCTTGGCACGATACACCATAATCACAGAGGCTCAATGGATTTTGACGGTTGCCATTTTGGTTTGCTCTGCGACGCGCTAAAGTGCCAGGTGGTACACTGTCTCACTAAAATAGCTCTAACACTTTGCTTGAGTGTCGGATTCAGGCGAATTTGGTATCGATGGAAAGCTTATTAAATCTCTACATGAAAAAAAGTCGATACTAGGGAAATTCTACACGGTTCAAAATACTTCTCTGTTGGGAAGACACTTCTCAACCTTTTAGGGCCAGATTAACACTCCACTAAATACACTTTAAGGCTCAGACTATGAGAGAATTTTGCGGGGTCTTTAAATATCTCTCCCTTGAAAATATTTATCCTCAAATGTTACTTGATAGGCTAAGAATACTGATCGACTAAACTTACTTAAGGAGAAGGAGCATCTAAAATATGACTATGAAACTGGAACTATTGATATTCTAAACTCTCATCTGGACATGTATATCTTATGCATGGAATACTCGACTGAAGCTACTCATAAGCTGAATTATCATAATAGAAATGCATCTTTGATGCATGGATGCGTAACTGAGTTGATCTCATGAATACATGACTGAATACACTAAAAAATTGAACTCTTTCTACTAAACATGCATATCTAATGCATGAATGCCTGACTGAACTGACTCTCGAAAGCATGACTAGCTATGCAATAAAACTGATGTTGACTTTGTAAGAAGATTCTAAACATACAACTCAATGAGTCTAAGGACATGAAAGAATTGCAATATCATGGGGTATCTCCCCATTGGGACTCTATGTCCCTCTAAACATACTTTGCTGAAATACTGGGGTAGTACACGTGGCACCTATGAACTGGGTCATGATTGACCGACTGAGATTTGAAACTAATGCAAGACTCATGATGACATATAAGCTCAAAATGGGAGCAAAGGATCTAACAATGCATATCATAAAGATGAAGGACTCATAACATACCCGAATCTACAACAGGGAACTTTTCCTGATCATGGTAGGTCTGAAGCACATAAAGTATATTCTGACGCTGACCACTACCAGCACTGGAAGGGGCACCCTACTGAAGAAACTCTCTACCCCTATGAGCTAGCTCTCTACACTCTCGCATTCTATGGCCTGGCTCACCACACGTAAAGCACACATCACTGTCGGCTCTACACACACCTAGGTGACTCTTGCCACACTCTCCATAGATCAAATAGGTACGAATACCACTAGCATTACTCATGGCTTTGGAGCCTGGGGCCCCATCATAACTGACATCCCTAAACTTCGGTGCGGGTACACTAGATGAGGATGGAACTAGGACTAAAAATCTCTGACTATGCTGAAAATGGCTACCACCCTGGGACCCTGCCTGAGAGAAATCATGACTACCTATTCTAGCTCTCTTACTCTCTCTCTCTTTCTTTCATCTTATCTACCTCAATCTGCTGCACATGCATCATCAGCCTAGCAAGTTCCATCTCTATTGAGCAAAGCGATTCTACACTCTTTCAACACTAACTTGGATACACCAGTCATAAACTTACTCATACTCACTCTAGGGTCAGCTATCAAGTCGGGGGCATAATTAGCTAACTGGTTAAACTTAAGACAATACTTTTTACTGTCATGGAGCCTTGCCTTAGGTTCATGAACTCTTCTACCTTATCTTCCCTCATATCTAGTGGGGAAAACTTATCTAAAAAGGTATCCTGAAACTTCTGCCAAGTTACAAGAGTTGCATCCTCCCCTCTACCCTTATTCCACACTACAAACTAGTTATGAGCGATATCCTTTAGCCTATAGTATGCTAACTCTACACTCTACTCCTTAAAAACATGCATAACCTTGGTGATCTTCTTCACCTCCTCAAGATAAAGCTTTAGGTCCTCACCTTCTACTGACCCATAGAACTCTGGCGGGTTCATTCTCATGAAATCTCTAATTCTAGTTATGGCTAAACCCCTATCTTGCTGAGGTAGGGATACAACCTGATGGTTACCTTGAACATTAATCACAGCTTGGGCTAGCGCCTAAAAAGTTACCCAAAACTCGACATGTGACACACTATCTTTCTCAGGATCTACTGGTTGAGGTGGATGGTCATCAACCCTATGGGCATTATCTCTGTGAGGAGGCATACTCTGTACATAGAAAAAAGAGGTGGATTAGACTAAGGATTAACTTGAGCTCATGGTCACTCGCATGACATGAATACTGAAAGAAGGGAAACTACTCCTAAAAACTTCTTATAGACTCTTGTACATAAATGTGGCGTGCAACACACCCATGCACAAGACTCTATTAGATGTGGCTTTTCAGACTCCCGAGGACACTATTAAATCTTAGGCTCTGATACCAAGTTTGTATCGACTCAATTTTCTAGAACTAAAACATCACACGGTGGTCATGATCCCGAAGGACCACAGCCAACCCTCTACTGATATTTGTACCTGAATATTGCATAATATAGATAATAAATGTGGGAATTGGCCATAAGGTTCAAAACATCTGAAAATACTCAAAATTAAAAACTGAATACTGATACACCTATCTGAAAAGCCTCTAAACTATCTGAACTATGGAGTTGATGGGATATGTCCCCAACTAACTTCATCTACTAAAATTAAACCAAATCTGATATGATAATAATAAAAATAAAGATCATCCTCGGTAGAAGAGGACTCACTACTATGTCTACTGCACTGACTGGGATTGAGCTACTAATGGTACTCTGATCTTATGCCTCTTAACCTATGGTGTCAAATAAAACACCATAGCGCAAATGCGTTAGTACGGGAATGTACCAAGTAAGAAGATAAGGTAACACATGAACAATTACTTAACTGAATAATTATGAGAGTACTGAATGAGCAAACATACATGAATGCACAAACCATAACTAAAATCATCATGACTTGAAATACTAAAACTTGAATACTATTTTACTGCCATCAAAACTCACTACTAATACTGAGATACAGAACAAAAAATCTCCTGATATTGATAACGATTACTGAAGTTGAGATCAGTCTTATCTAGCGAGTGATCTAAAAAATTAATGATCTTGAAACTGATTAACTGAATCTACTCATATCAATGACTGAATTCTGAGCCTTCAACTCTCTAATACTGCATTAGAGATCAAACCTCTCTAATAGATGATTCGAGAATCTACTATCAATGATAAAAAATGTTCATGTCTAAATCTGACAACAAGAATACTGAACTGAATATGAGACTGAGATCAAGTCTATCTGACAGGTGATCTCTAGATCTGATAATAGGAATACTCAACTGAATCTAAGACTGAGATCAAGCCTATCTGACGGCTGATTTTGGGATCTAATAATGTGATTACTCAACTGAATATAGGACTGAGATCAAGCCTATCTGATGGGTGATCTCAAGATCTGATAATGAGATTAATCAACTTAATATAAGATTGATATCAAGCCTATTTAATGGGTGATCTATAGATTTGATAATGAGATTACTCAACTGAATATAAGACTAAGATCAAGCCTATCTAACGAGTGATCTCTAGATCTGATAATGAGATTACTCTACTGAATATAAGAATGAGATCAAGCCTATCTGATGGGTGATCTCGAGATCTGATAATAAGATTACTTAACAAAATATGAGACTGAGATCAAGCCAATCTGATAGGCGATCTCTAGATCTAATAATGAGATTACTCAACTAAATATGAGATTGATATCAAGCCTATCTGATGAGTAATCTTTAGATCTGATACTGAATAACTTTATATGGGACCAAGCCTATCTGACAGGTAGTCCATGAATTAATAGAACTATCTTAGTTCCTCACTGAGATAGATGACTATATCTGACAGTCCTAATTTCTGAAGATTGATACTAAAACTACAACTGTGGGAAGTAGTCACTTAATCGACATGCATTGAATCTCAACTGGTGGGGTCCAACCTGTAACCCCGGCTGGAAGGGTGTCAATACTGTGCCATAGGTAAAGACCTCTATGGTCAAGCCTATCTGATGGGTAACCCTTATAGGATGTCAAGCCTAAGGCAATATAATAGTCAAGCCTATCTGACGGGTAACCAGCCTTTTCTAACGGGTCACTCCTGTATCCTGCTCTGGCTATATAGTTTTGGAGTTTAGGGATTGTTCCTAACAACTCTACCTCTCTGATGGAGAGCCACCATCCCTTCCCTCGCTCGGTGTAAGCTCCTACTCCTAACTGAAAGAATCTAAACTGATTCTTAACTGAACACAAACAAAGTTGTCTGATACTGATCATATTTCTCGAATGATCTAACTGAGTTAAGCTAAATTTACTTGGTTTCATATCTTACAAAAATACTACTGAATCACGTTATCTGATTGAATGACACTAAGCTTTAAATAGATTACTCGGTTACTACATATGTCAGAAATGAACCCTTGAATACTACTAGATCTGAGCTGAGTACAGAACTGAGGCTAGATTATTAGCAATACTGAGACTACAAAGATTAATGATATCACTTAAGTTTTGTAACTGTCTGAGAGTATAGAGTTCTATAACTGAGTTCTGAGAATCGTAGCTTGACCGAGATTTTTGTGAAAACTGACACGGGCTCTAGACTACAGCTAAATGTCGAGTATAAATACCCCTAGGACTCGATAACATAAAATTAAAGCATAACCATTCTTGAATTATCAAGACCATGGACATTCGTTCACCATCACAATCACTACAGCATCTCTTCAAGCGTTTGGTAATCATAAAGATATGATATTATAGGGAGACATGCTATTGGATCATACTCCATTCAATAAGATCTTACATCAAACACTTAACATGTATTAAAGTCTTAGCATATATCAAGGAGCATATAATTGGAGAATTTTATGCTATCATGTCACAATTCATTCACTAAGACTTTTCAACAAACACTTGACATATATGGGCTTGCACACAATTGGGGATTTCTAATCAACATGCTAGAATGACTCTAATTCCTTCACATAAGCATATTATCAAACATATGGGGAGCATACTTTGCTTTTTCAATAATTTCTACACCTAATTTACATGAACACATCACTTAACAAGCAACTTGAGGAGGTTTTATCATGAACATCGCATGAGTTTCACATACTTGGGTCAAAGCTTGAAAACCTTGTAAACAAACATGAATAACAACTTAATAATATCATGAACATCAATTTCAACTCACATGAATCATGAAAACTCATAAACATAAATGCTTTGAAATTTATAAAAGGGTTCTAGAGATTCTTGGATAAAAGGGATCACCCAAGAATCAATATCTGCATACCTTAGAAAAACTCTTTCTTGAAAGCTCTTGGAGAGATTCTTGATTTCTTGATTTCTCTTGAAGAAGAAGGAAGGGTTTTTATTTTGTAGAAACCCTAGATCTTTTTCTTGAACAACTTGAGAGAAAACTAGTATTTTTAGTTTAAAATGAAGCCAAATACCGTGTTAAGGAGTATATATAGGGGTAGCAAAATGACCCTTTTGGCCCTTGGAAATAAACTAAAAAATCCCAATTTTACATGCTGGTGCGACGCGCCATAATTGGTCAAGCTCACTGGAAATTGGACAATTAGTAAACTGCTTGATGGCGCGACGCGGTGGAAATCACGTTGCCACCTTGGTTGCAAACTGGAAAGGCACCGCAACACGGTGGAATCACGTTGCTGCACTGGAAATTGATAATTCTGAAATTAAGCCTTGGCGCGATGTGCCATAATCAAGGAGGGTCACTAGATTTTGACGATTGTCATTTTGGCTGGCTCTGCGATGCACTAAAGTGCCAGGTGGCACACTTTCTCACTAAAATAGCTCTAACTCTTTGCTCGAGTATCGGATTTGGGAAAATTTGGTATCGACGGAAAGATTTTTCAATTCCCTATATGATAAAAAGTTGATACTATGGAAATTCTATACGTTTCAAAATACTTCTCAGTTGGGAAGATACTTCTCAACTTTTTAGGACCAGATTAACACTCCATTGAACACGTTCTAAGGCTCAGGCTATGAGAGAATTTTGCGAGGTCTTATAGAAGAATTATTTAATAGTTGTGTGCTACTTACTAATGTATGTGAATATGCTTAGGAATATAGGAAGATAAAGAAAGTCTATGGCTGAGAAGAGTAGGACATCCTTGAAAATATAGGAAAACAAAGAAAGTATATAGGTAAGAAGAGTAGAAGAAGATGTTAGTTGACAAAATAACGAGCTAAAATATAAACAATTTGGATGTATTAAAGTACTTAGAGAAGATAGTCACTATTTCTTGCTAGAATAGTGTCCACCAGTCCTTTAGCTACATTACAACAATAAAAGTCCAACTTCATCTTATATTTGATGATCTTATATTAGTAGAGTAGTACATTAAGGCTAAGCTTAGGTTCATCCTATATTGCTTGTGAAATTCTTTGTAAGAGTTAGTGTAATCTTATTTTTATACCCATGTATGTGATATTATATATTTGTGAGTGAATATGGGTAAATTTGTTGTTGTGAGGCACATGGTTGATGAGAGATAGGTGAAGTGTTTGATCTCTTAATTAGGTGACTTATGAGTTTTTTCTAATATTGAAGAGTAGTTTTTGAGGCTAGGCATCTTGAAGTATTTGTTCATTTGGTTTTGAATATGTTGAATGAATGAAGCATTCTTGTTAAGAACTTGTCATCTATTTAAGTAATTTTAGTCTCAGATTGAGTCAACCGGTTTCACTAGTATAGTTTATGGTAGAGTGTAATGACCTAATTTTTGTTGATCTATGTCAAATATTTATCTGTGTCATTTGATTATTTTACCCCTTCCCATGGTTTCTTTGTGATTTTTCTGGGGTGTGGGGATGATTGGCATAGTTCCTAAATTTTTTGGTGTGATTTGTGCAAGTTTATGGTTTTTGGTGATTAAAAAGGCTTTAAAGTTGACTTCGATCAACATTCATTGATCCGTGCATTGGATGGCAAAACGAACTGTGCTAACAAATCCAAAATATCAATTTTAGGTTGGTAACGTGGTTGGTTTGATTTTACAGCTTTTATATCTCAATTCAAAGCTCGAGTTGGAAATTTGTATAATTGGATTTCAAGGATCAACTTTGTGAAAATGATGTTTTTTCAAAAATTAGAAATCTCCATTGAGTTTGGAACAATGAATTTAGTCGAGTACCATAGTTCGTTTGAATTCTTGGGATTCTGGATGAATCCCAAGGTCTGCTGAGACTTGGAATTCTGTAGCTGGTGCACCATTCAGTGACTGCACCCGCTTAATCCACCTTTCGATCGCTTAAGCAACCTGGAAGCTAGCTTAGGGTATCGCTTAAGTGACTCCCCCATTGCTTAAGTGAAATTCAAGTTGCTTTCGTGACAAGGAAAGTATCGCGTAAGGGACACTTGGTTGCTTAAGCGACCCAGTGATCTCTTAAGTGATGCCACAGTGGGTTGTATCCTCCTTTATTGTGATTTTTCACCATTTTGAGATTTGGACCTTGGGATTTTGAGTTTTTGGGCAATTTCTCCCATTTCTAAGCATGGGTAAGCTCCAAATCCCTATTTCAATTATTTTTCTTTGATTCTTATCATTTAAATCTTATTAAAACTTGAATTAAAATGGGAAATTGGGGATTTTGGGTCAAAAGGCCTAAATTAGTGATTTCTAGATTTAAACCCTAATTTCAACTCGTTTTCACTTGGATTTTCTTCTATGAGTTCATTTAATCATCAGCAATATACTTTTGGACTAAATTTTGGTTTTACCCATCTTTTTCAAAAACCCATTTTGGGTGTCGATTTTGACCCCGACCCAAACATAGGTAATATGGATATCGTTGGCTTTCTTTTAATGTGTAGATTCCATATTGGTCTGTTTCATTGATTTTTGGTCATTGGGAGGAGAAGGCTATGTGTGGAAGGCTTTTTGGACCGATTTGAGGTAGGTTATGACTTTTCTTCAGAATAGACTGGTAGTTAATAGTGGTATAAAATCATGCTATGGCTGTGGGAAACTAATAATGCAAATGGTTTTGTTACTATGTTATGCCCGTGTGAGGGCCTATGTTGTTGGTTTTTTGTGATTTTGAGACATTATCTTCTATGTGTGACCGTATAGGTCTTATATAACGTTGTTGGCCTTATGTATGTATATTGGGTGGTATCTTTTCTAGTGAAAAGCCTAATTTGGAAATTATGTGGTATCAATAGCATATTGTTGTGGATTTTAGTCTATTGGCATGTGGAATACATTGGATTCATGTTACGACCCAAAAACCAAGAGTCATGGTGGTATTTGTTGCGACAAGCCTTGACAAGTTAGCCTATCACCCAAACTGGTATAAAATGAGAAATCACTACCAAAACCCTAGGCAAGACCCCCAGCAAGGAGTCGAACCACATATATATAGTAAAAGCAGAAATATAATTAAGATACCAAACTAAATCCCAGAACCTATTTCCATGGTGTAAGAACAACTAATACAACTTGAAGGTAAATATACTTAGGATATCCAAAAAGGAACAAACTTTGTCTCTGGATACAATAAGACATTTTCTAGATAAGAAAAGGTAGTGGTCAACTCCAGATGCATAATAGATCAATCTCTACCTCTAATAGACTCCAAATGCCACCAGAATTAGCTCTCTGTACGGTGCACTCGTACCTGGATCTGCATCAAAAGGGCGCAGTAGGGGTGAGTATGGTCCACTAGTAATCAGTAGGTATCGTAGGATGCCTGAGTAAAGTAGAAAATAAAGCATATAAACACAAACTATGGACAGGTCATATGCAATTAAAAAATGTCCCAAATGATAGCCCATACCATCTCCACTAACAGGTCTACTATATACACATATAAAATAACAATTAAGGGAAAGTAAAACAAGTATACACATACTTTGAATGCAAGTACAAGAGGATAGAAAAAATGGACACATATCAAGTCACAAACATAATACCATCACAAAATAAGTACAACATATGGAATTCTACGAAGATGATGATTATGCGTGAGATCGTTGTACAACCTCCGTATATACCTACAGATCTCCGCTATGTATTAGGAACCATGGGAGGTTTGTAAACCCACACCTACCATGATATGATCCCAGTCAGGACCCATGGAGGGTTTGTCTACCCATATACAATTGATATCTAAGACCAATATCCATAACTCCTCTCCGACACATACATCGGTAGAGGATTTTTAATAATGTCACATTTACTGTCAAAAAAAGCTAGTGTTTCAAGTATTTTCATTATTTCAATGGTGGTATCAATATTTCAAGAATGGATATGATATGAAGATGTAATGTTCGCAACCAACCAAAATGAGCATATCCATTATCCAACCAATATGAAAACCATGTGAACCAAAAACCCACTCAAATCAACAAATCATCCATGATCTAATATAATCCAGAAACCATCAAGTGAAACATGCAAGAAAATGTCATTGATACCACATAAATCCCC
The DNA here is from genome assembly GCF_002878395.1 of Capsicum annuum. Lineage (NCBI taxonomy): Eukaryota > Viridiplantae > Streptophyta > Magnoliopsida > Solanales > Solanaceae > Capsicum > Capsicum annuum. The sequence continues at coordinate 117,227,210 of NC_061122.1, read as the reverse complement.
AAATCTATGTTTTTTTCATTAAAAGAAGTGCAACAAAACATACATCTATCATTACAAGGCCAACAACAACATATAAGACCTCACATGATCACACATAGTATATAATGTCTCAAAACCATAAAATTTTATCCACATATGTCCCCACACAGGCATATAATTCAGCAAAAAACATTTTTCCTAATACAACCCCATACCTATAGAAAGCTTATACATTATTATTAACGTCCCAACCTAGTCTGAAGGAAATTAAGCCATAACCTACCTCGAATGCTGAAACTAGGACAAATGAGCCTCTAACACCGAACTTTCACCTTATGCACTGACTTGGAAATCAGCTAAAATGCACATATATAGAATTTACGCATCAAAAGAAAGCCAACTATACTCATATTGCCCACTTCCAAATCAGGACCAAAATGAATCTTTGAAACGGGTTCAAAAAAAATAGGAAAAATCATAATTTTAGTCCAAAAATATATTTTTCAAGATTAAAGGAACTCATAGGAGAAAATGCAAGTAAAAATGGGGTGAAATTGGTATTTGAATCTAAGAAATGATAATTTGGGCCTTTCGGGCAAAAATCCCCATCCACCTTTCAATCCAAGTTTAAGGAAGATATAACTAATAGAATCAAAGAAAAGTAGTTGAAATAGGAGTTTCGAGCTTACCCAAACTTAAAAGTGGAAGAAAACATCCAAAATCTCAATCCCCAAGATCCAATTCTCAAAAATGGTGAAAGAATCTCAAAAATAAGGGTGTAATCCACCCAGGCATCACCTAAGAGACTACCGAATTGCTTAGGCGGCTATCACTTAAGCAACTAGGCATCGCTTAAGTAAAGTTTGTCTCATCACATAAGCGACTTGGCTACCGCTTAAGTGGAAAGATTCTATCATGCTAGTGTCGGTTAAGTGATCAGGCTATCGCTTAAGCGACACTTTGGCTATCAAGACAAGTCACTTAAGCAAACAAATATTGCTTAACTAAGTGCGCCAGCTAAGTGGTGCACCAGCTGGAGACTTAGATTCATATGCAGACCAATGAATCCCAAGAACACAAATGAACTATGCTACCCCAATAAATTTGATGCTTCGAACTCAATAGAGATATCAGATTTTTGGAAAAAAAAGTTGTTTTCACAGTATTTACCCCTAAGATCTATTTTGACAACTTTTCAAGTAGAGGGTCAAAATGAGATATAAAAGTTGTAAAACCACACCAACCATGTTATCAACCTTAGATCAATGTTTTGGATCTTTTGGCGTAGTTCATTTTGCCATCTGAAGCACAAATCAAGTGATGTTGACCAAAGTCAACTAGTAAGCCTTTAAGATCATCAAAAACCATAATCTTTCATAAACCACTCCAAAATACATTGGGAACAATGCCAATCATCCCCACATCCCATAAACACCATAATGCAACCATGGGAGGGGTAAAATAGTTAAAACATGCAAAAACAATTTCACACAAATTGCCAAAAGTTAGGTCATTACATCATCCACCATTAAGAATCTAGTTCGTTATCGAACTAAAGGCAATAGAAATACCTAAATCAGTGAAAAGATTGGGATAACTACTACACATATCAGAATCAATTTCTCAAGTAGACTCATCTACAGTTTGATGCCTCCACTAGACCTTGACCACAAGAATAACTCTAGAATGTAATTGTATAACATCCCTAGCTAGAATGGAGACAGGCTTCTCAATAAAAGACAATAACCAGTCTAACTAGGTTGAATCCCAATGAATGACATGAGACTCATCTGAAATATAATGTTGAAGCATAGAAACATAAAATATAGGATAAACCATTGATAAGTCTGGAGGTAATGATAACTTATAAGTCACATCCCTAATAGTTCAAAGGATCTAAAAAGGTTTAATATACCTGAGGTTAAGCTTGACCCTCTTCCCAAACCTTATCATGCCCTTCATGGGCAACACACAAAAAAAGACACGATCACCAAAATAGAATCTCAAGGTACAAATTCTATGATCTGCATAGCACTTCTGCCTACTGTGAGACACTCGAACTCTATCTTGAATGATTCAAACTCTATCCAAAGACTCACAAAGTAAGTCTATACCTCAAGATTTAATCTCCAAAACATCAAACTAACCAACTGGAGAAAGACAACGCCTACCATACAAAACCTCAAAAAGAGCCATTGCAATACTGGAATGGTAGCTATTATTATATACAAACTCTGCCAAAGCTAGATGTTGCACCCACTGACCACAAAAGTCTAACACAAAAGCACAGATATTATCCTTCAAAACCTGAATAGTTTTTGCTTTAATTAACCATCGGTCTGGGGATGAAATATTGTACTAAGATCAACCCACGTATCTATCTCCTCCTGTAAAGTCTTCCAAATTTGAGAAGTGAAGATTACACCTCGATCTAAAATGATAGACACTAGTACACCATGAAGATGAAGTATATCATGAATATGGATGAGGGCTAACCTCTCAGCACTGAAGAAAATCTAAACCAAAATGAAATGGATAGATTTGATCAATCGATCCATGATAACCAAAATAATATCAGAAACAGAAGGTGTAAGGCAACCCAGTCATAAAGTCCATAGTGATCTATTCTTATTTTCCACGCAAGAATGGGTAACCTCTCAAGCAAACCACCAGGTATCAAATACTCGGCCTTCACCTTCTGGAAACACATACAACAAGCTACAAAATTGGTGACATCTTTCCTTATAAACCCCATAAATAATGTTTTCTAAAATCATGATATGTGTTAGTCACTTTCGAGTGGATGGAATACCTGGAATAATGAGCTTTCACCAAAATCAATCTAATCCACTCACCCACTCTCGACAATCAAACTTGGCCTTTAATCCTTAAAACATTGTATGAATCAAGAAATACTTCCTTAGAGTCACCACTCAACACCTTATCCTAAATCACTCAACCCAATGTCATTAAATAGATAAGCCTAAATCTTCTCCATCAAAGAAGACCTAGCCTCCATGATTTCCAAAACACACTCAAGTGTCGACATATCAAGACTAACCATCTAGTTAGCCAAAGACTGAACCTATAAGGACAAAGGTCTTTCTTGAGTCAGAAGATATGCCAAAATACTCATGCTAGTCGACTTCTAGCTTAAAGCATAGACAACCATATGAGCCTTGCTCGAATGATAGAGAATAGTTAAGTCATAATCCATAAGAAAATCAAGCCAATGGTGTTCCTTATATTAAGATATCACTAGATGAAGAAATACTAAAGGCTACGATGATCTGATAAAATCTTACAATGAACTCCATACAAGTAGTGCCTCCACAACTTCAAAGCAAAAACAACCACGCACAACTTCAAATCATGGTAGGGTATGTCTCTTATGGTGCTTTAACTGACAATAAGCATAAACCATCATCTTACCCTCCTGCAATAACTTAGTACCTAATCCAACACTAGAAAAAACATAGAAAAGATAAAACCCACACCCTTCTTGGGTAAATTCAAGATAAGAGCTAAGGACAACAAATCCTTGAGTTTTTAAAAGCTTGTCTCACAATCATTAGACCACTGAAAATAAATCTTCTTTTGGGTCAACTTGGTTAATAGAGTTGCAATTGATAAAAATCCATTAATAAAATATTGATAGTAATTTGCTAAACCAACAAAAACTTTAAATCTCGATAGAAGAAGTAGGCGTAGCCTTATCATGAACCACTACAATCTTGGTTGTATACCATAATACTATCCTTGGTCACCATATAACCCAAGAAAGAGACAAAATCCAACCAAAACTCGCACTTAGAGAACTTATCATACAATTTCTTATCCCTCAATCTCTGAAGCACAATTCGAAAATGCTCCTCGTGATTGGATTCACTTTTGGAATAAAAAAAGATATCATCTATAAATATAATAACAAAAGAGTTGAGATACGATTAAAAACCCAGTCATCAACTCCATGAAGGCGGTTGGGGCATTGTCCAACCCAAATGACACAACCAAGGACTCATATTGATCATAACAAGTTTGGAAAGCTGTCTTTGGGATATCTGAAGCTCTAATCCTCAACTAGTGATACCCAAACCTTCAATCAATTTTCAAACACACTGAAGAACCTTGAAGCTGATCAAATAGTCATCAATATGAGAAAGAGAGTACTTATCCTTAATCATCACCTTGTTTAACTGTCGATAAAAAATACACATGCCCATCGACCCATCATTTTTCTTCACAAACAAGATAGGTTGCACCCTAAGGTAATACACTAGGTCAGATAAACCCCTTATCCAATAGCTCCTATAACTGATCTTTTAGTCCCTTTAATTCTGTTGGGTCCATCTTATAAGGAGAAATAGAAATAAGATTGGTTCCCAACTCGACATCAATAGAAAAGTCAATATCATGATCTGGAAGCATATACTATCATAAATTAGGCCTATGATAACGCAGGCAAAACTGTTGCAATAGATGAGAAAACCATGGCTATAGAGCTATTGCAAAGGTTATGAAACTATTTCACCATATCGCGTGGCTATAGCTCTATTTTTATGGTTCTTGTAACGATTCTATAAACTGTTGTTATATCTCGACTATAGCAAAAATTATTACAAACACTGCCGCAATACTTATAAATTGCAATGAAATAAACCATTGTCAAAGGGTGTTATGCAATAGTTATTTTATTTATTGCAACGGTTAAAATAAATGTATTGTGATAGTTTTATTACTAATGCTATTATTTTTTAGGCACATATAAACTCTATAGATACAGTTTAAATGAGATAACACAATGATTTACAAACTATTGTAATATTTTTTATGCAAGGGTTGTTTTATCTATTGCAATGATTAAACTAGTGTATTATAACTGTTAAGTTTCTACTTTTGTAGTAGTTTTGTGATTAATGCTACGGTTTTTTAACACATATAAACTCTATAGAAATATTTAAAATGAGTAAGAACAACGTCTACAAGTTGTTGCAATTGTCATACTATTTTGTTGAATTTTCTATAGCAAAGGTTCTAAGTTGCTATTACAACAGTTTAATTTGCTACAAAGAAATATAGCCCTGCAATGACCCGAACTAATAAAACTCTAAGAAACTCAAATACATCATTAAGTTATAATAAGAATCACAAAATAATCATCAACATTCATCTTTAAAATTATATACCAAAAATAATAAGCTATCCATAGTTATTAATATCCATAAAACTAGAAAATAGTAAAATACAACATAAGTTTCACAGTGTTGTCGTCGATATCAAAAAAGTCCTAGAACACGTTGCAAAAACCTTATAAAATCTTCTTAACCAACATCTTTCATGTTCTCCTCATTCGCTTCTTTATTTTCTCCAACTACAAAAAAAACATGTCAATGACCTTTGGTAGTATGATTCCAGTTATTCTTCATATATCCCTTCTTTGAACACACAATATTTGATAATGTGGATTGTTCCAATTGACAAGAAACATAATACAAATATCTGTTGAGGAGAACGCAAGACACTACATTGGTCAGAACCAGTGAGATACCAAAGCAAGGTAGCTAATTGGCCGACTTTGTCCTTACTCCCCAAAGCTATGAGGGGGAGAACTTTCTTCCTAGTGTTAAGAGACAAGATGGGGTCAAACTAAAGTTCTTCAAAAATAAATATGATTTGAATAATGCAACTCAAAATCAATGCAACTCTGTCTTCATGTAGTTTTTAAATAAGTTTGAAGGAAAAATCCAGCACCAGGCTACCAAGTTTCCCTCACGTTAAGCCATGACAAAAAAATTAATAGTCATGGAAGATCTTAAATATTATCATATTTACATTAGAATATTCTTCACTGGCATAAAAAAGTTTTGAAAAATGAGATATCTGGACAGAAAAATAAGTTTGAGGGAACGGTTATCACTTATAACATGTCATAATACGTAAGTTCAATTTTATTAGGAAAATAAAAATTTACTCAAATATCTATGAAATGAATATTGGATGACAAAAAACTCACATTTTCACCAAGTATAACCTATTCCATATAATTGAATGAGAAAACAAGACACGAATCCATTCTCAAATTAGTGCTCTAGCTATCATTATCATGAGTAAGAAACAGATTCATGCTTGCTTTTCAAGGTCCACAGTGATTCAATGTCATTAGGTACACTTGAGTACTTCAATAATATAATCCATATGAGTACTTCAATAATCCGCCGAAATACAAGTAAAACAGCCCAAAGGTCATGGAAAGTGGAAACTCACAGCACCTTGTCCTTATTAGAAAAACACTAATTTTACTGATCATAGAGGTTGTTCGCTGGATGCGAAGGGGTAGGACGACAGGGCCTGATAAGATTCCTGTGGATTTTTAGAAGTTTTCTGGTGAGGCTGGTTTAAGGTAGTTGACTTATCTGTTTAACGACATTTTCAAGTTGGCAAAAAAGCCCAAGGCCTAGAGATAGAGTACTATGATCCCTTTGTATAAGAATTAGGGTGACATTCAGAGTCACAACAACTATATGGGTATTAAGCTATTGAGTCATACTACAAGGATTTGGGAGAAAGTGGTCGAGTTGAGGTTGAGGAGGATAGTGTCTATGTTGGAGAACCAGTTTAGATTTATGCCCGGGCACTCTACGACGGAGGTAATTCACCTGGTACGGAGACTGGTAGAACAGTACATGGAAAGGAAGAAGGACTTGTACATGGTGTTTATTGACTTGGAGAAGGCATACAATAAAGTTCCTAGGAAAGTTCTTTAGAGATGCTTGGAGGTAAGCGAGGGCCCGATGGCATATATCAAAGCAATAAAGGACATGTATGATGAAGCTAATACCCAGGTGAGGACAGTAGGGGGTGATTCAAAATATTTCCCTATCTTGATAGGGTTGCATCAGGGATCTACTCTTAGTCCATTTTTGTTTGCTTTGGTGATGGATGTGTTGACACGGCTTATCCAAGGAGAGGTGCCATAGTGTATGCTTTTACAGATGATATGGTGCTGATTGATAAGACTTGGAGGGGTATGAATAATAAGCTAAAGGTATGGAAATAGACTCTTGTGTCTAAAGGGTTCGGTGAGTAGGAGCAAAACTGAATATTTAAAATGTAGGTTTAATAGATCGAGGGAGGTGGACGAGGTGGTAGTGAGATTTGATTCTCAGGTGGTGTAAGAGGGATAGTTTCAAGTATCTCGAGTCCATGATTCAAGGGAATGGTGATATTGATGAGGACAACTCCCACCGTATTAGGGCAGGATAGATGAAGTGGAGTCTCGCCTCGGGGGTGTTGTGTCATAAGAAGGTGCCTCCTAAGCTTAAAGGCAAATTTTATAGGGTGGCAGTCCTTGTGACCATGTTGTATGGAGCGGAGAGCTACCAGTCAAGAACTCTCATATTTAGAAATTGAAGGTAGTGGAAATGCGGATGTTGTGTTGAATGTGTGGGCTTACTAGGGGTGATAGAGTTTGAAATAAGACTATCCAGGAGAAGGTTGGAGTGGCTTCGATGGAGGATAAGTTGTGGAAAGTCCGTTTGAGGTGGTTTGGACACATGATGAGGAGGGGAACAGATGCACTGGTTCATACGTATAAGTGGCTTGCTTTAGATAGTTTCAAATAAGGCAGGGGTAGGCTAAAGAATTACTGGAGAGGGGTGATTAGGTGGGACATGGAGCAGTTATAGTTTATGGAGGACATGACCCTAGATAGGAAGATCTGGAGGACCCGTATTAGGATTGACGGCTAGTGTCAATTTGGGTAGGTAGGGTAGGGCATTATTTGGTAGATATCTTATTCTTGTTATGCTAACTTGTTGTATGCTGTATTACGATCGCTTACTATTCTTTATTTACTATTCCCCGTAGGTGTCGTATTTATCTTTTGCCACCTTGCTCCATGCTTTTTGTATGAATTTGATTACTATTCCTTATCTTGAGCCGGGGGTCTATCAAAAACAGCCTTGCTACTTCTTTGGAAGTAGTGGTATGGATTGTGTACATCTTACCCCCTCCCCAGACCCCACTATGTAGGAATACACTGGGTTTGTTGTAGTAGTAAATAAAAGTCTATTAAATATTGTGTGTTATCATAGTGTAAATACAAGTCTTATCAAATATTGTGTGTTCAAAAAAAGAACTCTTTCATCCCAAAATGAGAATTTTATTGATTCAAACAAGTCCCGAACAACACAACTTCCTACCTTAGCAAAGATTTTATTAGTTCCACATTAGCTAGGCCAAAACTTAATAACCATCAGGCCTAACATGCTTTCCACTACCTGACGCAACAAATGTAAAAAACCTTTAGGGATTTGCATAGGATCCGAACAAATTACTAAAATAAAATTTCCTCATATCACTGGCTAGCCCAAGTCAGGAAACTAAAAGCTAAACTTCAGGGAAACACTCAAAATTAGGACAAAATATTCCCATTTTACCTCTGGAATATCTGGTTTACTTCAATTGTGAAGAAGCAACATAGATAAGAAGAATAAAAAGTAAAAGAAGAAGATAAAGAAGAAAATGAAAGAGGTGAAAAATTACTAGAAGTACTAACCTTCAGTTTCTCCTGATGAACAAGAATGAGCACAAAATGCTAGCAGGTTAGGGTTAAGTTGTAGATCAGGGTTAAGACGTTGAAGTCTTGCGGTGGTGTTAATTGCAATTTGTTTTTGCATTGTACCCTTTTGTTCCTCGAATTTTCCTAGCATTCTTTGTTTCATCCTCTCTTCTATTTCCTCCATTTTTTGTTGCAACAGCTCATACATAAAGGATGAAGGATCTCCTACTTTCTCTTTCAATGATGTCGTGGTAACTCCACGTCCAAATAATCTTACACAACATGGATGCTCAAATCCCATGACAGATGCAAAGACATTAACTGACTCAATACCATCTTCTTTTTCTTCAGCTTGTATTTTATCCATTCATCTTATTAATTGAATCCAAGAGAAAGGATTTAATTGATTATAACTAATTCAACAGTTAAAAGCAAACAAATTATCTCAACAAACATTAAATTAGGAAATGCCATACAATTTTACAATGGAGGGATAGAATACAATGGCACTTGCTACACTTGTTCTCTCACTTGAGAACCTTCTAAGGACATTGTTGCTTTCCATATTTTGAACATGTACTCAAAATAGTTTTTTTGTTCCTTGAGGAGAACTTTTTAACGCTGTAAGTGATCCAGCAGAAACGTATCTTGAGATTGTAAGTTTTTTGTTCTTAGTTGGATGTCTTTCTTGATTCATGACTATTCAATACACTTTCAACTTCAACAAAAGAGATGTTAGACTTACAAAAACCATTCAAACAGAAAGCCATAGAATTGCTGATTCGTTCTATATGTTGCACTCTCGTCACAATTTGTGTGACATAGTTTGATTCGACACATACTTTAAGCAGTTAAAATAGAAGCAACATCGACAAACAACAAACCAAACCTATTGATAGACTTAAAAAATAGTTAAAATAACCTTTCCAAAAGCGGAAAGCCAATACTCTGAGCAGTCTGTGAGTTACATACAAGTCACCAACTAAGAACGCAATATACCTCCACCATACTTCGGAATTTTTATGTGTGTATATATATATATATCAACTCTAACTATTGCCCTATTTTTAGTCCTAAAGCTATTGTGGTCAACTTGAAAAATAGGTGAAAAATATACCGATCATTTTCTGATGTGTGTGTGTGGTCTTATGCACATATTCATTTGATGCTAGTTCACACCCTAATTCGTGGAATTATATTTCAAAAGAAATAAGGCAACTTCAAAAAATTATTCAATTCATATTCATTAACTACTAGCATGACACTCTAAAGGGGTGTAAATGGAATTAGCACCCCCTAACTCTAAAGTGACATAAACACCTAAAAAATGGAACTAGCACTATAAAAAGCTCTGGTCTTACACTCCACATTTCTATGGGGCCTTCTATTGGACTAGGAGAGTCGAGTTCCCTGTTTACACACAAAGGAGGTCACACAACCACAAGTCAACACGACCACAAGTCAAAATAGGTCACACTACCATGAGTCAACACTACCACAAGTCAAAGCAGGTCACATTACCATGATCCAACATGACCACAAGTCAAAGGAGGTCACACAACCACGAGTCATACCACACTCTTTGCAAATTGCAAGAACAACAAATTATAATAACGTTGAGAGATTATCCAACTCTTAGTCACCCAATCCTTGTACTCCATAAGCAACAAGCAACAATGACTTAAACACCAAGCAATTTCATATTGCAACAGATTTCTCCCATTCCTGGAAACAAAAGAGGATTGGAAAAGTTGAAGATTGCTTTAGAAGTTCTACGAAAGCTTACCTTTTACCTTCTTATACTTTTAAGGATCAGGATCAGGACCAGCCCAGGAATTGTGCTTTGAAGAAAATTCTAAATTTAAAAATGAGTAATCATCAACTCTGTCAGACCTGTCATCATAATCAGCATCAGGAAAAGTAAATGGTTCGCTATCCTGTAAGACAAAGCATAAAGAAACCGTAAAATTTCAACATTCTCAGTTCAAGGGCCTCAATTACAAGTTAGTGTTAAAGGAGATAGCAAATAATTAGTGATTTTTTGTGAATCCAAAATAGAAAAAATAAACCATTTCTTTATCTATATCAGAGTGACTGAGAAATAATTGTAGGTTAGAAGATTCAATTATAGCTACAAGACATAGTTCTCAATTAAGGACGTCGTCTACATATCTACACCAGAGAACTATTGTCAGGAAGACCCCAAAAACCACAAAGAAGATAACAAAACCAATTGGTGGCTACAAACCCCAACTACTACGAGTGTCCAGGAAGGTCTAATTGAAGTGCACGATAGTCAAAAAGTACCCAGGCAATTGGAAGAATTTTCCTAATCACTTTGCAGGAATCAAACTTGCAGCTAAAGATATGACTCTAACATACATAACTCCTATTATTATGGAGAAAATTATCCAGCTGAATGCCTTCAAAGTGAAGGGTATGGATTTATAGAGATAATCAGCGATACTATTTGTAGTTTAGGCTTTTCAAATTATTAAACAAAACTGATGTTACCACCTCTATAATATTAGTTAAGATGCAAAATTAAAAATAAAAGACAAACAAAGATTTGAAGAAGTCATAATAGTACTAAACATTGTATACTACTTTAAGTTTGAGCAATGGTCAAATTGTCTTAATTCTATCTTCGTCCGATGCTAATTCAGTTGTTGGAATCAAACCAACTGTTGGATTCAGTAGCAGGGCAGGTGTTATCCCAATTTCATCTAGGCAAGACAATGTTGGGTATGTTTTCTCATCACAATGTATATGACATAGTTTGACTAGGCACATACTTTAAGAAAGAAAGGAATTTCTAAGTACTAATCACATGATTGGTTAAAATTGAAAACCATTCAGATAGAAAGCCATAGAATTGCTAATTCGCTCTATATGTAGTACTCACGTCACAATTTATGTGACATAGTTTGATTCGGCACATACTTTAAGAAAGAAATGGAAGTTCATGAATTAGTTACTCGACCTTAGAATACCAACTATAGATTGGTTGAAACTAAAACTACTCAAATTCAAATCCATAAAGTTGATTCCTAAAGCGGTAAAGCTAATACCTACTATATGCAGGACAATATCTTATTCTGTTGAGGTTCTTGATGTCATTGTTGGCTTCGATAGAGATGATTTTCCATCAACTAAAAAGGCTTCTACTTACATTCCACATGGTGGCTACCAGCAATTTCTTAAGGCAGATGGGCTCAAAGATAAAAAAAACTGGATATTTTAAAGGACATTTTCACTTTCAGTGATATCAAAGCTTACCAACAACATTTTAATACCTTAAGGTAGCTGCATTTCTTTACGGAATAATACATAGGCGTTCAAACTTAGTCTCAACTAAAAAGACATCCAAAATACAATAAGAAAAAAAATGCATCAAGATAAGAGAAATCTAAACCAAAAAAATAGATCATACCATTAAAATATTCAGCTATAGATTTCCTCCTCATCGATTTCTTCCTTAGGCCAAAACTGGACAAACTCACAAAGCCTACTATCAATGGGGTAAATGAATCATAAACAAAGAAAAAAAAGTTGAGAAATAATAAGACAATTAGAAAGAGAAGCAACATTAATAAATAACAAACCAAACCTGTTTGATAGAATGAAAAAGAATAGTTAAAACAACCTATGAGTTATGGATTATAACTGTATACTCTAAGACTACACCTACATACTTTAAGAAGATAGAGGATGAGTCACAGATTATACCTAATGAGAAACATCAATATCTGTAAATATATCTCTCAAATTTAAGCAAAAGAAACAAAAACTAAACTAAAATAAACAAGGATCTTAATCACAGATTATACCTAACAAAAAACACCAATTTCTAAAAGTCTATCGAATTTAAGCAAAAGAAAGAAAAAAGAAACATAAACAAATCAGGGTTTTAGTCACATTATACCTAACTAAACACATGTAAATTCGCAAAAAAATTAGGAAATGCAACACTCATGCAATACAAAATCCAACAATATTATGAAGAAAAATTAATAAAAGTCAAACAACTAAAAGAAAATTTGGTCGCACATTACCAGAAGCAAGGAAATTTAACTTAATAGCTCATGCAACAACAATTCAACATCAATATTAAGAGAAATTAAATATACTAACCCTAAAAGTTATTTCTCCAGTTAAAATATCAGATTTCACAGATTGGAGAAACCCTAGAATTTTTAGATTTCACAAATCCAGAGAAACCCCAAAAATATGAGAATATTCTCAGATTTTACAGATTTCCCACTGTATTTCAATGTTAAGAGAAATCAACGATGCATAGTAAGGTATTGATTAGCTTAGATTTCCCATTGTTCCCTCTTTTAGTAACAAATTCTTAGTAAGGTACTGATTAAACAGTGTTGCTCGTAGCAGATGAGTTCACAACGACAATTTCATCTTCAGCACAGCAATTGGAGGCCAAAAGTGTATATTCAAATTCTAATTTATTTTTAGTTTAGTGAGAGAAAATTTGAGAAGAGAGGGAAAAAGGATTGTATCTTTTTGCTTTTGGCGGGTTATGAAAATAAAAGGGGGGAGATGGAGGGATTTAATAACTATTGTAATTGATAAATAGGTGTTGCCATAGATTATTTGATAGCAACGGTTCATAAATTGTTGTTATATGTACACCTATTGCAATGGTTATAAATCAGTGGCAATGGTTATCTTATTAAATCATGGTATTAGAATAAAACTTTTTGGCAAAGGTTGTAATCGTTGTTATAGAACCATTGCTAAAAACGTTGTTGTTAGAGGCCTAATTTCTGGTAGTGATACCAGGAAAATCCATAAGGAAAACATCTATGAACTCCTACACCACACAAATAAAATCTAAGAATGAAGGTGAAGCATCACTAGTAACATGAATATGAGCCAAATAAGACAAGCATCCCCTCTCAATGAAATAATGAGCATGAAGGAAAGACTAACTCTCTTGGGACCTGAAAAAAGAACATTCCTTCAAGCTATCCTTGGCACCCCCAACAAAGCTAAAGTTATAGTCTTAGAATAATAATCTAGGATAGTATGATAATGAGCTAACCAATCCATACCCAAAATGACATTAAAATCCACCACATCAAGGAAAATTAGATCTACTCATGTCTCACGCCCCATAAAAGTCACAATATAAGATTAGTAAACCATCCAAAACTAAAGAGTCTCCTACAAGGATAGATACATGGATAGGCATATTAAAAGGCTCACAAGCTGAATCAAAACCAAAAGCAAAATATGCAGACACATAGGAGAAAGTCAATCCCGGATCAAATAACATAGATGTAGATCTAATAAAATAGGGATGATACCTCTGATGACAATATTAGAGGCCTATGCCTCTGTCCTAGTAGGTAGAGCGTAGCATTATCCACATCCATCACCTAGCTGAGTAGTCCTGCGACTACCACTATGGGAACTACTGCCTCTGCCTTTTGATCCTCTAGTAGAACCTCAATCTCTCAAAGCTTATATAGGAGTAGCTGTGAAAACATGATGAAGACAATCATTGGAAATATGGCCAGCCTTATCACACATAAAGTAAGTCATGTGGCCCGACTCAATAGAAGAAGGTACGACTGAGCTAGGATGACCACCTAAAGCTTCTAGACTAAAAAACCCACTATTGAAAATCTACAAGGCTTTCTTCACTAATCTACCATGATATCTTTAAAAGCCTCTAGAATCTCTACCTTATGAAATATGACATCTAAACTTTCCCTGATGGCGTACCTTCTTTCTGCCTTCTTGAGATGCTTGAAGAATAGATTCAGTCATCTTAGCATGATCCACAATAATTTTAAATGATGCCCCATACACTGCCATCTATGTCATCACATGCTGAGGAGAAATATCCAACCCCTTTATGAGCTTCTAAATCTTCTCAGACTAAGTGGAATTACTAGCATTAGAATATTTGGATAAAGTATGAAAACGTGACTCATACTCTACAGAAGTCATGGAACCCTATTCTAAGTGATCAAACTTATCTCTCATCTAATCTCTCAAACTAAAGAGTACAAACCTATTTTAAAAGGCCTCAATAAGTTGATCCTAAGTTATTACTTGCAAACTAAGAGGTTGGTAACTAACAAGTAACCTCCAATAATATCTTGTTGCATCTCTCAATTGATAAGTAGTATACGCTACCTAATATGACTCAAAAAACCATGTTTATGCAAATTTTCACAATAATCCATCAAGAAATCATAAGCATCCTCGCCTACAGCACCACTAAACCTAGGAGGACCCAAATGAGTAAATCTCTCAAACCTCTTCTAATTCTTAGAGGACATAACTATACTTGAAATAATAGAAGACATTGTAAATCTGGATGGTTGAGAAGCTATCTGAGGAGGTATCATAAAAAAAGTTTAAACCTAGATCTCAAAGTACCATACTTAGAAATAGGAACTGAAGGAGGAACCACATCAAATTCTGTAGAGTACCATAAGCAGATGTCGATATAATAGGAGGATCCATACTTGAAATTTAAATAATAACATTAGAAAATTCTATAAAAGAGAGAGGTACAATACTCAGAGTTAAAGAAATACCAGGTGTACTCATAGGAGCACCCTCTAAATGGGTTAACAACCAAACTGGCAACCTCTCTAAGATTGGCCAGAAGAACTCTGTGGGATGGGAGTAGGACCCATAACTCCAACATGCTCAACCTTAGACTTAGGGGAGAGTTTCTATAAGACCCCACAAATTTCTCTCATAGTCTGAGCCTTAGAGTGTGTCAAGTGAAGCATAAATCTGGTCAAAAAAAGTTAAGAAGTGTTTTCCCAAGTGAGAAATATTTTTCACTATGTATAATTTCCCTAATATCAAGTTTTTTTCATGTATATAATTGAATAAGATTTCCATCGATGCCAATTTCATTAAAATCCATCATCGGATGAGGAAGTTATGGTCATTTTACTGAAAATAGTCAGAACCGTCCAGGTGCGACAGCCGGATTGACGAACTATCGAGCTTGTGATGGACCGTCACCCAGCCCGTTGTAACCAAGGTAGTGATGCCTAAGTGCGATGGTCAGGATGACAGACCATAGAGGCTATAACGGACAATCCCATTGAGGCAGTGTGGCCTCATCCTGGCCAATGTGCGATGGATCAAATGGACCATCGGGTTTGTGATGGACCATCACTGAGACCATCATATTGAGGCAGCAATAGGCCCAAATTACACCTCTCTTATGAGAGAGCAAGCAGTCGTTGTCAAATATATAACCCAACTAGGTTGGGGTCGAATCCCATAGGGAATATGGTGCTAATTAAGTTTTATGCAGATTAGTTGACTTTTAATCGTTCATTTTTATAAAATAAATAGAGGGGATTTGATTAAGTTCGCAAATTAATGGTTTGAGTTTAACAAGATGAAATATGTATAGTAGTATTCAAATTCAGAGACCCTACGCTACCGCCACAGACCTCATTGAAAGTCACAAAATAAAGTCGCACCACAAAACTTTTTGGGTTGGATTAACATAATTCGAGGCATGACTCTAATGCGAATCATACTTGAGCCTTACATATTTGACCACTCCAACTTACCTATAATGTTCCCATCACTCTTAAACTTACCACCATTGACGTAGCTCAATTCCAAATCAAATTTGGTACTAATCTCCTCCTTAGTACTTCATGCACCTACACTTACTCAAAAACAACAAAAATGATTAGAAGGATAGGTTGCCTCCCACCAAGCATTGTAGTTTCAGTCATAGCTCGACTCTTATTTTCATATTTTTGTTTAACATGATAAAATGAAAATAAAATCATGGGTTGTCTCCCATGTAGCACCTGATTTAATGTAGTGGCACGACTCGATTATCCTGACTACTCAGTCTTCGTCAAGATACATCGATGATACTATTTGTACCTTATTTGGTAGATCAAGATAATAATTTATTCCTAGTCCAACTACTTTTAAGTCACTCACATCCTTTCTTGTAAGTTCAACCAAACCAGTTATGGTCTCCACAAGAGACCTATCCTTAACAGGTGCATCTCACTCATCTTCATAGAATACATCAACAATCGAGAAGACACTCATCTCCTTTTATTGTTTCATAGACCGACATACTTTAAACTAACTTCTTTCTCGTTGAGCCTAAACTTTAGCTCATTCAGCTCCATGTCAACCAACACTCCCCCATTTGCTAAGAATGGCCTACCTAAAATTATGGGTACTCCAAAGTCCACCTCACAATCAAGAATTACAAAGTCGGTAGGAAATATAAAATCCACATCTTTTACAAGTACATCATGTAGAATCCCAATTGGCCTTTTTACTGATATATCCGCCATTAAAAGCCGTATATTGGTGGGCATAGGATCTCCTAAACCTAGATTCTCGAAAACCATCAATGGCATAAGATTTATACTTTCCCTAAGATCACAAAGGGCCTTTTTAAACTTTAGCAATCTAATCATACATAGAATGGTAAATGCTCCTGGATCAGCTTTCTTCTGGACAATAGATCTTGTATCAATAGCACTACAATGATGAAGATTGTCTACAATTTCATAGCTCATAGTCCATTTCTTTGTCAATAGGTCTTTCATAAATTTAGCATATCCGGGCATCTATTCCAGTGCTTCAACTAAGGGCACATTCACTGTTAACTGCTTCAACATAGCCATGAATTTTCTAAACTTTCCATCATCTTCTTTCTTCTTTAACCATTATGGAAATGGTGGTAACGGCCTTAGGATTTCAGTTGGAGCAACTTTTACCTCCTTTCTTATGCCTTGCTCCACATCACTAACATGCTTCAGCTTAGTTGGTTGTTCCACTTCCGCACTCTTTTTTTAACTTCCCAACTCCACAGGCACCACTGAAGATTCATCAACCATCTCCCAATCCATTTTTTACATATCATTATGAGAGGATGCTTTCGATTTTGGACTAGATAACATCTTACCACTCCTAGTCATAATGGCCATACACGATCCATCAGTCCTCGGATTATGTATTATATCACTTGGTGGAGTCCCATTTTATCTTTGGTTGAATGATGTGGATAATTGGATCATCTGTTGCTCCAGTTTTTTAATAGCAATTGAGTGCGAGTTTACTAGTTGACTCATGGAAGATATGTCACTCTTTATAGTAGTCACCCCAGTATTGGTCGCCTTAACTCCCTTTAATAGTTTCTCCATCATGTCCTCCATGGATATTTTTCTTGAACTGGTGGCAGCATTATCACAGATTCCAGGAAGTACATACAATCTACTTCTATCACTTTTATTCTTCCAATCTCCTTGATAGTTCCATCCTTAGTTTCCTTGACCACCAGTCCAAAAACCCCCTGGTTATGCAAGTAGTTAGCCTCTTCCTCAATGTTTGATTCATCTCCCTTAACATGGGACCCTACAACTCTTACCTTCTCTATATTCCCTACTAGCAAATATTTTATGAGAAGATCTATTGGGTTTTTATTTGAGCTATATCCTGATCACGTTCCTTTTCTCTCCTATGCTGCTCTGCTAATATTACACTAGACCCAGTATTACTTGCTAGCACAGAATCTCTGTTATGCCAGGCTCTACTTGTCTTAGTCATTCTTTATAACATGTTCACAGCCTCAGTAAAGGTGAGCTCCATAAAAGTTTCTCCTGCAGCATTATCCACTATTGGTTTTATAAGTGAGTTCAAAGCTCTGTAGAATATTTCCATCAAGTGTTTGTTAATTATCTTATTGTTTGGGCATAGAGTCAACTTCTTTTTAAAACTCTCCCAAGTCTCATACAAAGCTTCATTGGCCAATTGCCTAATGTTGGTGATCTCATCCCTCAACTGTAACATTCTGGAGGGCAGAAAGAACCTTTCTAGGAAAGCTTCTTTCAATTGACTCCAGTTTGTTATAGAATCAGGAGTCAGGTTATTCAACCACATTATTATCTCTCATACAGAGACAGTGGGAACAATCTTAGATGAATAGAACTTTGTCCCACTCCAGGATTATTAAATGACTTACAAATACTGATAAAATTCACCAAATATAGATTTGGATCATCACCAGGTAATCCACCAAATAGTTCTTTCAGATTCAGTAGTTGGATCATAATACTAGTGATGTTGAACTTTACCCCAGGAGCTAGTGGTGGTAAAATGATTGCTTCTATAGATCTAGTTCTATATAAATCATCCTCATCGTTGTCAATATCAAACTGTGTAGCTTGGTGGTCTGGTCTTTTGCTGAATGGACAATTTTGATTTACAGGTGCAACTACCCCTGTTGTACACCTCCTATTATCCGAATTAATTAAATCATCATCTCCTAGGTCCTCTTCATCTAGATTAAGTACCCAACCTAGGTTATCTGCATTCTGTAGATTTAATTGAGCATTATCCAAAGTGGCTAATCTTTCAGCTTCCTGTTGGTTAGCCATTCTTTCAATAAAATGAGGTTCAGGATTGAAGGGTAATAATGGTTCTCCTAATCTTCTGGTTTGTGGAATAAACAATAATGAGCCTGTAACAAACAAATACAACAAATAAATGTAAAATTAGGAAGCTTGACTAATAGTCAATTAACACACATAAACTTAATTGACAACTGTATTCCCCGACAACGGTGCCAAAATTTGATATGCCCAAATTACACCTCTCTTATGAGAGAGTAAGCGGTCGTTGTCAAATGTATAACCCAACTAGGTTGGGATAGAATCCCACAGGGAATATAGTGCTAGTTAAGTTTTATGTAGATTATTTGACTTTTAATCGTTCATTTCCATAAAATAAATAGGGGGATTTGATTTAGTACGTAAATTAATGGTTTCAGTTTAACAAGATGAAATATGTGTAGTAGTATTTAAATTCAGAGAAATAGCAAGCTAGGTTTATATCTACCTTATAGTTTTCAATACTTTCTAACTATGGGCTTTACAAATTCATACATAAATCGTGCTTACAGAGAAATGTATTATATTTAATAACATAATCCTAGTATTTCTCAACCATCAAGGACTAATTCACTTTAGTTCTCTCGAATCAAAAGCGTTTACCAAAAACAATACAAAATCTCTAAGTAGTTAATCCTGCTAAGGAATTATCTTATGAAATAGGGGTTGGTAATCCTATTTTTCTTGTCATTGCTCTATTTTCCAAACATCAACCTTTCTTTCAAAAAATTTGCATTTTAAGGCATATCCTCTATTTTTGCAACCATGAGAATTCAAGATAAGTGAAGAGAGTATGATGTAAACAAATCAATGCATAATGAATTCAAAACCCAAAGTGATAGATTGTATGATACAAGGCTTCCATAACCCTAACTAATAAACTTAGATACTCATGAATAAAATGAAAAGCATCATAAATATATTCATCATACCAAAAACTAGTAGACGATCTTAGTGTGCAAATAGTGAAAACAAGAAAGAAAAATGTTTCTCTCTCTCCCCAGGCTAAGCCACCTTTCTCCTCTCTCAGAATAATACAGAATAATGAATAATGAATTAAAATTCAGCAATTAAGTCTTTTAATAATCTCTTCTCTAATAATTTCCTTCTAAGTTCCTAAACTAATTATAAATGACAAATTAGTCTTGGACATAGTTTCTAGGCACCACATTTGGTCCAGACTGCTACTCTCTATTGTGTCATATGTCATCCGTATTCCATAGTCCCAGAATATCTTCATCTACCTCATTAATACCTAAAATTATGCTAATCACATCGGTTAGCTCAATTACATAGAAGTAGAGTAAAAACATAAGAAACTAGGCACTTTGTTCTCTAAACTTAGATAAAATGTGGATAAGTTATGGTTCTTAGGCATATAAATACACCTAAGATCAGCAGCGTGTTCTTTTTCTAACCACTGTACGACGGACAATCCGACGGACCGTCAAACTGAGCGACGGACTGTCACTTCGACCATTGCAGACCCCCTTCAACATTTTTAACTCATTTTTAAAAGGGCTATTTGGTCTTTTCCCACTCTTTTTAGCCCCTATTTATATCCGATCAAGGCTCACAACTTCATTTCTCATCTTCAACATCAAAAATTAGGGTTTCTACAAAATCAAAACCATTCCTTCTTCTTCAAGAAAAATCAAGAGAAGTCAAGAATTAAGAATCTCTCCAAGAGCCTTCAAGAAAGAGTTTCTCTAAGGTATGTAGATGTTGATTATTGGGTCCCTTTTATCCAAGAAGCTCAAGAACCATTTTCTAAAATTTGAAGATCTTATGTTTGTGGGTTTTCATGATTCATGTGAGTTAAAATTGATATCCATGCTATTTTTGAGTTTTGATTCTTATTTGTTTGCAAGGTTTTCAAGCTTTTACCCTAGTATGTGATATTCATGTGATGTTCATGATAAACCCTCTTTAAGTTGCTTGTTAAGTGATGTGTTCATGTCAATTAAGTGAATAAAATTATTGAATAAGCAAAGCATGCTCCCCATATATTTGATAAAATGCTTATGTGAAGGAATTAGAGTCATTATAGCATGTTGACTAGAAATTCCCAATTGTGTGCAAGCCTATGCATGTCAAGTGTTTGTTGAAAAGACTTAGTGAATGAATTGTGACATGATAGCATAAAATTCCCCAATTATGTTCTCTTTGATACATGCTAAGACTTTAATACCTGTCAAGTGTTTGATGCAAGACCTTGTTGAATGGAGTATGATCCAATAGTATGTCCCCCTATGTTATTATATGTTAAGGATTCCTAAATGCTTGAAGTGATGCCTTAGTGATTGTGATGGTGAATGATTGTCCATGATCTTGATTATTCAAGAATGGTTATGTTTTACTTTTATGTTATCGAGTCATGGGGGTATTTATACCCAATAATTTAGCTGCTGTCTAGAGCCTGTGTTAGTTTTCACGATAATTCTAGTCGAACCATGATTCTCAAAACTCAGCAAGTTATAGAACTTTGTATTCTCAGACAAATATAGAACTTAAGAAATCTCTTTAATTACTGTAATCTCAGTATCGCTAGTATCTAGTCTTAATTTTGTACCCAGCTTAGATCTAGTAGTATTCAAGTATTCAGTTCTGACCTCTGTAGTAATTGAGTACTCTATTCAAAGCTTAGTATCATTCAGTTAGATAATAAGATTCAGTAGTATTCCATCAGATATGGAACTAAGTGAATTTAAATTAACTCAGTCAGATCATTCAAGAAATATGATCAGTATCAGATTTAGCTCAGTTTGTGTTCAGTTAAGAGTCAGTTCAGATTCTTTCAGTTGGGAGTAGGAGCTAGCACCGAGCAAGGGCAGGGATGGCAGATCCCCGTCAGAGAGGCAGGATCGTTAGGAGAAATCCCTGAACTCTAGAATTACATAGCCAGTGCAGGATACAGGAGTCACCCATCAGGAAAGGCTGGTCACCCGTCAGATAAGCTTGTCTAATATATGCCTTAGGCTTGACTTCATTCAAGGGTCACCCTTCAGATAGGCTTTACCAGAGAGGTCTTTACCCGTGGCATGGTATTGACACCCTTCTAGATAGGGTTACAAGTTTGACCCCACCAGTTGAGATTTGGGGCATATCGGTTAAGTGACTATTTCACATAGTTACAGTTTCAGTATCAATCTTAAGAAATTAGGACTGTCAGATACAATCATCTACTCAATGAGGAACTCAGATAGTTCCATTGATTCATGGACCACCCGTCAGATAGGCTTGGTCTCATATAAAGTTATGCAGTACCATATGTTGAGATCACCCTTTAGATAGGCTTAATCTCAGTCTAAAATTCAGTTGAGTATTCTTATTATCAGATCTAGAGATCACCCATTAGATAGGCTTGATCTCATCTCAGATTTAGTTGAATATTCTTGTTATCAGATCTAGAGATCACCCATCAGATAGGCTCGATCTTAGTCTCAGATTTAGTTAAAGTATTCTTGTTATCAGATCTAGAGATTACCCATCAGATAGGCTTGATGTCACTCTCATATTCAGTTGAGTATTCTTATTATCAGATCTAGAGATCACCCATCAGATAGGCTTGATCTCAGTCTCAGATCACCCATCAAATAGGCTTGATTTTAGTCTCAGATTCAGTTGAGTATTCTTGTTATCAGATCTAGAGATCACCCATCAAATAGGTTTGATGTTTGATCTCAGTATTAGATTCAGTTGAGTATTCTTTTTATCAGATCTAGAGATCACCCGTCAGATAGGCTTGACCTCAATCTCATATTCAGTTGAGTATTCTTGTTATCAGATCTAGAGATCACCCATCAGATAGGCTTGATCTCAATCTTAGATTCAGTTGAGTATTCTTGTTGTCAGATTTGGACATGATCTTTTCTTATTATTGATAGTAGATTTTGAAATCGTCAATTAGAGAGGTTTGATCTCTGATGTAGTCAGTCGAGAGTAAAAAGCTCAAAAATTCAGTCAATGACTTGAGTATATTTAGTCGATTTCCTTCAATATCGTCAAATTCTGAGATCACTCACTAGATAAAACTGATCTCAACTCCAATACTCAGTTATCGGTATCAGATAATTCAGTATCTCAGGAATTAGTAGTGAGTTTTGATAATAGTAAACTAGTATCCGAGTTTCAGTATCTCAAGTCATGATGATTTCAGTTATGGTTTGTGTATTCATGTATGTGTTCTCATTTTGTACTCTTATGATTATTCAGTTAAGTGATTTTTCATGCATAAGCCCTTGAATTTAGCCTTACCTCATCTTCATACTTGATATATTCGCATACTGATGGATTTGTGCTATGGTGTTTTATTTGACACCATAGGTTCGGAGGCATGAGATCTAGAGTACCCTTAGAAGCTCAGTCCTAATCAGCAGCAGTAGATATAGCAGTGAGTCCTCTTCAGTTGAGGATGATCCTTATATTTTTTATTATCATACCAAACTTAGTTTATTTTTAGTATACGGAGTTAGTTGGGGACATGTCCCATTGACTCCACAGTTCAGACAGTTTATAGGATTTTTGGATAGATGTATCAGTATTCAATTTTAAATTTTGAGTATTTTTAGATGTTTTGAACCATATGGCCAGTTTTCATATTTATTATCTATATTATGAAATGTTCAGGTACAGATATCAGTAGAGGGTTGGTTTGTGGTCCTTCAGGATCATGAGCACTGTGCGATGTTCTAGTTCCAAAAAATTAGGTCATTACAGTTGCCTAGTGCTATCTCTGGATGGGCTAGATCATCATGCCCGCCCTGCACGTCAAGCATAACTACAACTCATAACTCGCCCTCTAGACTAGGATCTATCCTCAGATAATGGATCCACATCTCTAGCATTACTAGATTTAGTCCTCACTATCTACGTAGAAAGAGAAAAATATGACTTAAAACACAAGGTAAGAAAGATCCACATGATTAGGAACAAAATAAAAGAAGTTTACTATAGACATCTTATAGCCTCTCAAAGATAGATATGGGCGTCTATGTACAAATCTGTGAGACTCTATTAGACACCCAGTTCTTACCCTGCTGAGACCAATGAATCTAGTTTCTCTGATACCAATTTGTCATAACCCAAAAACCAAGGGTCATGATGGCACTTGTCGTGGCAAGACTTGACATGTAAGCTTGTCACCCAAAATGATATAAAATAAGAAATCAATAACAAAACCCAAGGGAATACCTCTAGAACAGAGTCAAACCACACAATATAGTAAAAGTGGAAACTAATCAAGATACCAAACCAAATCCCAAAACCTAGTGTCATAGTATAAGAACCACTAATACAACTCGAAGTTAAAATATACATAGGATATCCAAAAGGGAAAATAATTAATCTCTAAATACAATAAGACATAGTTTAGATAAGAAAAGGTAGTGGTCAACTCTAGATGCATAAATCAACCACTACCTCAAATAGACTCCAAATATTGCCTGAATCAGTTATTCATGTGGTGCACTCATACCTTGATGTTCCCCAAAAAAGCATAGTAGGGGTGAGTATGGTCCACTTGTACTTAGTAAGTATCATAGGCTAACTGAGTAAAGTAGAAGATAAAGCATATAAACACAAGCTATAGGCACATCACATGCAGTTAGAAAATATCCCAAAGGGTAGCCTGCACCATATCCACTAACAATTCTACTATATACACATATAATAAAAATAAGTAGGTAAAAGAGAAACAATTATACACATGCTCCGAATACAAGTGCAAGAAGATAGAACAAATAAACTTAAATCATGTCACAAATAGGATACCATCACAAAATAAGCACAACATATGGAATACTATGAAGATGGAAAATGATGACCATAATAATGATAATAATTATGATGATGATGCATGAGGTTGTTTCACAACCATCATATACATCTACCAAGCTCAGCTACAGATGTAGGTTCTATGAAAGGTTCATCAACATACACCTATTGAGCTCTGCTTCTAGGTAGGACCCTTAGAAGGTTTACCAACCTATAGACAACTGATATTCAATACCAATATCCATAACTCCTATCTGGCATATACATCATGGTAGGGTTTTTAAAGATGTCACATGTTCTATTAGAAAAAGCTAGTGTTTCTAGCATTTTCAATATTTTCCACAGTAGTAACAATGTTTATAAATGAATATGATATGATTATTTAATGATCACAACCAACCAAAATGAGAATTTAAGATATATCAACCATGTAAGTAAAAAATCCACTCAAATCAACCAACCATCCATGATACAATATAATCCCAAAACCATCAAGTGAAATATGCAAGAAAATATCATTGATACCACATGAATCTTAAAATCTAGGATTTTTTCCAACAGAAGAAGTACAATCAAACATACATATATCATTATTAGTCCAACAGTATCATGTAACACCCCACAGGTCTGACATAGCATATAATACCTCAAATGCACCAAATTTTATCCATATAGGCCCACACACAGGCATAATATTCACCTAAATACATTTTCTATGATACAACCCCATACCCATATCATACTTTTACATTATTACTAACTACACAACCTAGTCTAAAGAAATTTAAGTCATAACCTACCTTGAATGCCAAAACTGACACAAATAAGCCACTATAACTAAGCTTTCACCTCATGCACTAACTTAAAAATCATCTAAAACACACAATTATAGAATGTACGAATCAAAATAAACCCTCAAAATAGGTTTCCAAAAATAAAAGGTATACCCAAAATTTTAATCGAAAAACATATTTCCTAAGATTAAAAAAATTCATAGAATAAAATCCAAGTTAAAATGGAATAAAATTGTGGTTTGACTTGAACAAATGATAATTTAGGCCTTTTAGGCCAAAATCCTTAAATTCCACTCTCAATTCAAGTTAAACCAAGATTTAAATTATAGAATATAAGAGAATAAGTTGAATTAGGGGTTTGGAGCTTACCCAAGCTTAGAAATAAAATAAAATGCCCAAAAACTCAATCACCAAGTTCCAAGTCTTTAAAATGGTGAAAAATCTAAAAAATAAGGGTGTAATCAACCCGTACATCGCCTAAACAACTACCAGGTTGCTTAGGCAGCTATTGCTTAAATGACTGGGCATCACTTAAGCGAATCCTGCCTTATTCCATAAATGACTTAGTTGTCTCTTAAGAGACAGGCATTAGAATGCCAGTGTCGCTTAAGTGATTGCTTAAGTGGCAATCTCTTAAGTGAGCTTGGTATCGCTTAGGCAATAATTTGGTTGTCAATCCAAGTTGCTTAAGCAACCAAGAATTTCTTAAACGAGTGCGCCAGTTTGAGACTTAAAGAATTCCAAGTCTTTGTGTATCCCTCAAAATTTATTTTGAATCATGAGTATGCAAATAAACTATGCTACCCCACTAAATTTGATACTCTAGACTAAATGGCGATATCAAGTTTTTGATCCCCGCAACCTATTTTCAGAACTTTTGAAATGGAGAGTCGAAATGAGATATAAAAGGTGTAAAACCACACCAACCATGGTACCAACCTAAAATTGATGTTTTGGAACTACTATCATAGTCTATTTTTTCATACGGTGTACAAATCAAAGATGTTGACTAAAGTCAACTAGTAAGCCTTTAAGACTATCAAAAACTACAATCTCATATATACCACACTGAAATGCATTGGGAACTATTTCAATCATGCCCACACCCCAAAAAACTATAATACAACCATAGGGAGAGGTAAAATAGTTAAATCACATAGAAAAACATATTTCACATAAATTACCAAACATCAACTCATTATAATTCATGGATGGTTGGCATATGGAGTGGATTTTGGTTCACGTGATTAGTATATTGGTCGAAATAGGAAATTGTCATTCTTGTTGTTTGTGAAATTTACATCCTACTATTATATACATTCATGAAAAATTGGTACCACTATTGAAATACTGGAAACACTAGCTTTTGATATTTTTGGAAACCCACTGATGATGATTGTACTAGAGAGAAGTTATAGATATTGGTATTAGATATTGGATTGTATATGGGTTGACAAATCCCCATGGATCCTTCCCTAGGAGCTCATCTCGGTAGGTATATAGGAAGGTTATATGACAACCTCATGCATTAATTCATTATCATCATCATCATATTTATTACATTTCATATATTATACTTATTTTGTGTTGTATTATCATACTTGATATGGTATTTGTCTATTTGTACTTCTTTCTCTTAATTGTATTTGTTATACATGTATATTTATGTTTATTTATCATATTTTAGTATGGTACATTTGTATATTGTAGAACTATTAGTGAAGATATTATAGGCTATAATTTTAGATATTTTCTGATTTACAGGTGACATACCTATAGTGTGTATTTTATATTCCTTATTTTATACATTGTTTAGTCGACATATGATACATATTGAATACAAGTGGACCATACTCACCCCTACTAGTGTAGATCCAAGTATAATTACATCTAACAATAGTTGATTCGAGCGATGTTAGGAGTACTTTTGAGGTAGTATCCATTTATGCCTCCAGAGTTGATCTGCTATCTCTTCTTGTTTAGAGAAAGTCTTATTTTCATATTCAAAGATAGATTATGATCTTTTGGACTATCAATAGTATGTTTCTGCATTTAAGATACATTAGTAGTTGTTACACTGTGATATAAGATTTTTGGGATATTATATGGTAACTTATGAATCATGGATAGGTCTGAGGTAGTGGATGGGCATAAGGATGTGGCCAATCCAGAGGTAGTACAATGGGGCTCACACCAAGCCTCAGATTGAGTATTCTAAAGATATGAGGCCTACTCTAATCCTATAGAGTTTTTCTACCCCGGTCTTAGAGGGGTTGTTGATTTATTTGCTTTGGAGGGTGCACCTTTGAGTGCACCTGGTGTTCCTCCAACTCTAATTATTGTGTTTGTATCTATTCTAGATTTTTTCAATGGTATTTTTCTAGTTTTGAGTATGGATCCTCCAGTGGTATCGACATCTACTTATAGTAATCCATACACTCCGAGAGTTGTTCCTCCTTCAGTGCCTATATCTAAGTATGGTATTTCAAAATTAAGAGTTCAAGCTTCATGTATATAAAATCCTCAAGTCGGATCTAAGACAGCCAGATTTACTCTGCCTCCTATTATTACGAGTATAGTTATGTCTTCTTAGGATCAGAAAAGGTTTGAAATATTAACTCGTTTGGGTCCTCCCAGGTTCAGTGGTGCTATAGGCAAGGATGCCTATGAGTTCTTAATTGATTGCAGGGAGAAGTTGCGTAACCTTGGATCGGCTAAGTAGGATGGTGTTTCCTACACTATTTACTAGTTGAGAGATGTATCCAAAGATTGGTGGAGGCCAGTTATTAGTTATAGCCCTCTTGGTTTGCTAGAAATGACTTGGGATTAGTTTGTTGAGGCATTTTTTGATATGTTTCCATTATATAGTTTGAGGGATTATATGAGATATGATTTTGATCACTTAGAGAAGGGCTTCAAGACTGCTATGGAATATGAGTCATATTTCCATACTTTGTCTAGATATTTTTATTCCATTATGTCCAATTATTCTAAGAAGATTTAAAAGTTAATAAAAGGGTTGGATATTTATTTTTAGTTGGCTACTTCTCATATGATAGTGTATGGGATATTATTTTAGAATATAGTGGATCAAACTAAGATAACAGAGTCTTTTTAAAGGGTTTTAGGGGGAATCCAATAGGGTGCACCATCAGGGAGACTTCAGAGGTCATACTCCTTAAGGTAGAGATTCTAAATAATAACGTAGGTATCATAGTAGACCAGTACAGGCAACCTTGCAGGGTTTAGGTAGTGGGCCTTCTGTTTTAGCATCTTTGGGTGGTCTTTCTAGCTCAGCCATACCTCTTTCTATTAATTCGGGTTGTAGAGGTTTTGATGTATGTGTAAGTTTAACTATTTAGTCAAAGATTGTCCCAATCATGTTTTCAATAATACCTTTATATTAGCAGTAAGAGGTAGAGGTTCGCAAGGTAAAGGCAGTGATGCTTATGGTGGTGGTCGTAGGGCTACTCAGTAAGGTGGTGGTCATTGACAGTGCTATACTATACTCTTTAGAAAAGAGGCATAGGATTTTGACATGGTTCTCATAGGTATCATCCTTATATTTTTAGATCTGTATCTATGTTATTTGATTTGGGATTGACTTTCTCTTATGCGTCTGTATATTTTGCTTTGGGTTTTGATTTTCCTAGTGATGCATTTTTTTATTCCTATATGTGTATCTACCCTTATAAAACACTCGTTAGTGATAGATCGAGTGCATCAATCTTATTTTTGACCTTTGGTGGGCGTGAGACTTGGGTAGATCTGATTCTATTCAATATGGTAGATTTTGATGTCATCTTGGGTATAGATTGGTTATCTCCTTATCATTTTTTCATAGACTATTAGGCTAAGACCATGACTGTAGCTTCACCAAATATCATAAGGATAGCTTGGAAGGTAGTGCTTTATTAGTTCCCAAGAGAGAGATATTTCCTTTAAGCTCATCATTTGGTTGAGATGGAATGTTTGTCATATTTGGCTCATATTCATGATACTAGTATTGCTTGACCACCTCCTTTGGATTCTATTCATATTGTTTATGAGTTCATGGAGATGTTTTTTATTGATTTGTCTGGTATACCTCTGAATCATGACTTCTTTATTGATGTTAAGCCAGGCACCATGCCTCTTTCTATTCCTCTTTATAGGATGGCTCCAATTGAATTAAAGAAATTAAAAAATCAATTGCAAGAGTTGTTGGATAAGGGATTTATCCAATATAGTGTATCATCGTGGATACACATTTTGTTTATGGAAAAAAGGATGGGTCTATGTTTATGTTTATTGATTATAGACAACTGAACAAGGTAACGATTAAGAATAGGTATCCTCTTCCTTGTACTAATTATTTGCTTGATCCACTTTAGGGTGCTTCAGTGTTTTTAAAGACTAATTTGAGGTTTGGGTATCACCAGTTGAGGATTAGAGCTTTGGATATTCCAAAGATAGCTTTTAGGAATCACTAAAATCATTATGAGTTTTTGGTCGTGTCCGTTGAGTTGACCAATGCCCTACTCGCATTTATGGAGTTGATGAATTGGGTACTTTAATCGCATCTCAACTCTTTTATCATTATATTTATAGATGATATCTTAGCTTATTCCAAGAGTGAGGTTGACCATGAGTACCATTTATGAAGCTTGCTTCAGAGATTGAGGGATGAGAAGTTGTAAGATAAGTTCTCCAAGTATGAGATTTGGTTGGAGTCTATCTCTTTCTTGGTTTATATGGTGACCAAGAATGGTATTATGGTAATTCTATCCAAGATTTTTATGGTTCGTGATTAGGCTAGGTCTACTTCTCCTACTGAGATTTAAAGTTTTGTTAGTTTGGCAGGTTACTATCGCATTTTATTAAGGGTTTTTCATCTATTGATGCTTCATTGACCAAGTTGATTCATAAGAATATTTCCTTTTAGTAGTCTGATATAAGTGAGGTGAGCTTTCTAAAGCTTAAGGATTTATTAACATCAGCTTTGATCTTGTCTTTGCCCAAGGAGGGCATGAGATTTACCATCTTTTGTGATGTTTTTGGTATTAAGTTAGATATTGTGTTGATGCAGGTGGGTAGGGTAAGTATGTATGTTTCTTATTATCTAAAGCCCTATGAGAGAAATTACCCTACTTATGATTTGGAGTTATGCGTAGTTGTATTTTCTTTGAAGTGTGGAGGCATTACTTGTATGGAGTCCATTGTGAGTTTTTTAAGGATCATCATAGCCTTTGGTACTTCTTCACCCAGTGAGATTTTAATATGAGGCAACACCATTGGCTTGGGTTGCTTAAGGATTAGAACCTTACATTCTCTGTTATTTGGTCAAGGCTAATGTGGTTAAAGATACCTTGAGCCAAAAGTTGACTACCATAGGATGCTTAGAGGTTTAGTCTTTGGATAACTAGATGGTTAGGCTTGATATTTTGACACCTTAGTGTGTTTTGTCACTTGTTAAGGCTAGAACTTTCTTGATAGAGCGGATTTAGGCATATCAATTTAATGATGCTGGATTGAGAGTGAGTTGGGGTAGGGTGTTGAGTGGAAAGGCTAAGGAACGCTTGCTGGATCCAGATAGAATTTTGAAGATTAGAGGTCGAGTTTGTGTACCAATTGTAGGTAATTAGATTAGACTGATTTTAGGAGAGGCTCATTATTCCAGGTATTTCATCCATTGGGGAGTAACTAAGATGTATCATGATTTGAGATAGCACTACTAGTGGGGTGGTATGAGAAAGGATTTAGTGAATTTAGTAGCTCATTACCTATGTTGTAAGTGGGTGAAGACTAAGCATTTGAGTCCTGGTGGTTTGCTTCAAGGGTTACCCATTCCCACATAGAAATGGGAACATATCACTATGAACTTTTGCAATTTTTTTGTCTATTGGGCATGTGCCTTATGATTTAGCATCGCCCCCAGATTTATCTATGGTTCATCAAGTTTTCATGTTTCTATACTTCACCATTACATTCTGAATGTCTCATTTCATTTGTTGGGATTCAATCTAGTTAGATAGAGTTTGTATTTTGTTGAGGAGGTTAAGGTCCAGTGGAGACATCGACCTGCAGATAAGGCCACTTAGGAGGTTGAGTCTGATATATATGGTAGTTATCCCCAACTTCTTGCTTATTTGGGAATTTTCCTTGCCTTTAATTCGAGGAGAGCTAAATTCTAAGTGATGTATGATGTAATGACATGATATTTACTGATTTATATGAAATATTTTTTTTGTGTGACTTGACTATTTTATCCCACCCCATGGTTACTTTGTTGTTTTTGGGGCGTAGGGAGGATTGGCATGATTTCCAATACTTTTTTATATGATTTGTGTGAGTTTATAGTTTTTAGTGGTTAAAAAGGCTTTGATAATTGACTTTTGTTAGTATTTATTGATATGTGCATTGGATGGAAAAATAGACTATACCAGCAGATTTGAAACATTGATTTTAGGTTGGTAATATGGTTGGTGTGGTTTTACAGCTTTTCTATCTCATTTTGACCCTACATTTGAAAAGTTGTGAAATTAGGTCTTAGGGGTCAACTTTGTGAAAATGATGTTTTTCTAAAATCTCATATCATCAATAAGTCTGCAGCATCAAATTTAGTCTAGTAATATAGTTTGTTTGCATTCTTAGGATTATGAAAGAATCTCGAAGGGTCTGCAGAGACATGGAGTCTCCAAATCTCCAGTTGGTGCACCACTCAGCTGGTGTACCCGCTTAAGCAGTTAGCTGGGGGTATCTCTTAAGAGACTCCCCCATTGTGTAGGCATTTGTCGCTTAAGTGATAGTCAAGTAGCTCATGCTGCACGACGGTATCACGTAAGCAGCACCTAGTCGCTTATGCAATGTCTAGCTTAAGCGATGCGATGATTGTGTAAGCGATTCCTGGGTGGGCTATATCCGTTTTTGTGATTTTTCACCATTTTGAGACTTAGGGCTTGGGATTTTGAGTTTTTGGCCGATTTCTTCTCTTTTTAAGATTGGGTAAGCTCCAAACCCCTATTTTAATTATTTTTCTTATTCTTATCATTTAAATCTTATTAAAACTTGAATTCAAAAGTGGAAATTGGTTATTCTAGCTCCGAAGGCTAAACTAGTAATTTCCCAACATAAACCCCACTTTCAACTCATTTTCACTTGGGTTTTCTTCTATGAGTTCCTTTAATTATGGGAAATATATTTTTGGACTAAAATTCTAGTTTGACCCATCTTTTTCAAAAACCCATGTAAAGGGTTCATTTTGAACCCAACTCAGAAATAAGCAATATAGGTATTGTTGGCTTTTTTAATACGTAGATTCCATATTTATGTGTTCTAGTTGATTTCGGGTCCATTGGTATGGAGAAAGCTCTCGTGGAAGGCTTTTTAGATTAATCTTCGTTATTTGAGGTAGGTTATGGCTTAACTTTCTTCAAACTGGATTGGGTAGTTAATATTGGTATAAAATTATGCTATGGGTGTGGGAAACTAATCAATGAAATGGCTTTATTATTGTGTTGTGCTCGTGCAGGGTCCTACGTCGTTACTATTTAGCAATTTTGAGACATTATCTACTATGTCTAATTGTGTGGGGTCTTATATAATGTTTTTGGCCTTACGTATGGATATTTAGTGGTATTTTCTCTGGTGACAAAGCCTAATTTTAAAATTATGTGGTATCAAAGGCATATTGTTGTGTATTTTACTCTATTGGCATGTAGATTACATTGGATTCATGGATGGTTGGCATATGGAGTGGATTTTGGTTCACATGATTAGTATATTGGTTCGATTTGGAAATTGTTATCATAGTTGGTTGTGAACTTTACATCATCTATCATATACATTCATGAAACATTTGTACCATTGTGGAAATACTGGAAACACTAGCTTTGGGACATATTTGGCAACCCTCTGCCGATGTATATTCCTGAGTGGAGTTATGGATGTTGGTGTTGTATATTGGATTATATATGGTTTGAAGGACCTCCCATGGGTCCTATCTCTAAATCACGGCTCATTAGGTGTATACGAAGGTTATGCAACAACCTCACGCATCACATTATCAGCATCATCTTTATTCCATTTCATATGTTATGCTCATTATGTGTTGTATTATCGTCCTTGATGTGATATCTATCTATTTGTACTTACTTCTCTTACTTGCATTTGGTATATATGTATATTTGTGCTTCTTTCTCGTATTTGTGTGTGGTATATGTGTATATTTTAGAACTGTTAGTAGAGACGGTGTTGGCTAACATTTGGGACATTTACTGATTTGCATGTGGAGTGCCCATGGTGTGTATTTTATATGCTTTATTTCCTACTTTTCTCAGTTGGTGTATGATACCTACTGAGTACAAGTGGACCGTACTCACCCCTACTGCACCCAATCATTGCATATCCAAGTACGATTGTACCGCACAATAGCTGATCCGAGCAGAGTTTAGAGTACTTTTGAGGTAGCGGTCAGTCTATGCTTCAAGAGTTCATCTACTACCTCTTCTTGTTTAGATTATGTCTTATTTTCATATTTAAAGATAGATTATGTTCTTTTTGACTATCAATTGTAAATTTTTTACATTCGAGATGTATTAGTAGTTCTTACACTATGACACCAGGTTTTAGGATGTTGTATTATTTCTTGGGTTATATTTTATGGCTAGTTATTGGATATGTGCGGTTCAACTCCGTTCTAGGATCTTGCCTTGGATTTTGGTATTGCTTTCTCATTTGATAGCAATTTGGGTGATAAGCCTACTTGTAATGGCTTGCCACAACAAGTGCCAAAGTAACCCTTG
Source organism: Capsicum annuum (assembly GCF_002878395.1). NCBI lineage: Eukaryota > Viridiplantae > Streptophyta > Magnoliopsida > Solanales > Solanaceae > Capsicum > Capsicum annuum. Next base: position 117,192,886 of record NC_061122.1, on the reverse strand, counting down.
GTTTTGGCTTATGACAAATTGATATCAGAGCTTGTTTAATTTGTCTCATTAATGTAAGAATAGGGTTTCTAGTAGAGTCTCTTGGATCGATACATAGACGTTTGTTTTATCTTTGAGAGGCTACAAGATTTCTCAAGGAAACTTCCCTTAATTTTTCTCTATCGAGTGGATTCTTTCATACCTTGTGATATAAATTGTATTTCACTCTTTTTTGCATAGATGGTGAGGCCTAAATCTCATAAGTCTAGAGAAGTGAAGCCATCATTTAAGGAGAGATCTCAATATAGAGGGCAATTTATGAGTCATGGATGGGTCTGAGGTAGTTGATAGGCAAGAGAATTTACCCCATCCATAGGTACTACTAGGGGCCTCTCCTCCAAGCCTTAGATTGAGCATGCTATAGATATGGGACCAACTCTGGTCCCATAGAGTTCTTATACCCTAGTATTAAAGGGGCTACTGATTCAGTTGCTGACTCATATGTAAGGTGCTCCTATGAGTTGACCCATTGTTTCTACAACTCCAAGTATTATACCACAATCTATGCCAGATCTTCCTATGGTGTTCCTCCAGTTTCGAGAGTGGATCCTCCAGTAGTACCGACATCTGCATATAGTTCTCCACAGACTTCGAGTATTGTTTTTCCTTGAGTACCTACATCTGAGTATAGTATTCTGAGATCAGGAGTTTGGCCTTCATCTATGTTACCTCCTCAGGTAGGATCTTATCCGGTCAGATTTACGATGCCTCTTATTATTTCAAGTATAGTTATGTCTTCTAAGGATCAGAAGAGGTCTGAAAGATTCACTAATTTGGGTCCTCCCAGGTTCAGTAGTGCTGTGAGCGAGGATGCCTATGAGTTCTTAATTGATTGTACTTACAAGTTGCATAACCTTGGATCTCTTGAGTCTCATGGGGTTGCCTACACTACTTACCAATTGAGAGATGTCTCCATAGATTGGTGTAACACCCCAAAAATAGATCCCAAGACGTCATGCAGTGCTCAAGACTACGAGTAGCCCAAAGCTAATCCTGTAAGCCTTCTACTAAATATGAAACTTGTAATAGAGAAATATAAACATATAATCAAAGCTAAAATGCGTAAGTTTTTCTAATCTAAGCTGAAAATATCTGAACATAATATCTGAAAATACTTGACTTAGAAGTTTGAACAATAATATTGGAAATCTGAATCATAACTAGCAGTCTGACTAGCCTCTACTAATAACTAGAGAGTCAATGGGACAAACCCCCAGCTGACTCCAACTGACTGAGAATACTGACTCAACTACTCTAATAAGCTGAAAATTTGAATAATTGGGTCCCCGAACTATGAGAACTCACCAACTATTGGGATATAGATAGAGATGCTTGAACTCACTCACGTTGCTGAAACTGAGCACCTGAACCTACATTATTAAACAATGTAGCACATAGATATATATGTGAATCATTACTTCTACATTGTATTGAGCAAGTGGGGGCGAATTCATAAGTAAAACAATATCTTAACATTATTATAAATTTGCAAAAGAATGCATGCTAAGTGTAGATGACTCACATTAGCTTGAGTAACTGAAAAACTGAGAATACTAATCATGAGTAGTAAAGCATGTTGTATAGATCTAGTGAGTCATAACACTTAGTTCTAAAATTTGTATTGGTGTTCTATCTTTAAATCATACTGTCTAAGTGTAGAAATGAATCACTTTTATATCTGTAAACTAAAAGGTAAAATGTCATAGCTAATGTCTTATGTAAAGAAATATCTAAACAAACCTATGAGCCTTTACACTTAGTTTCTAAAAGCTTTCATGTTAGGATTACTCTTTTATGTAGGGAGGTTCTTCTAACCGACATACACTATGTGAGCTCTCATAATGTCCAAAGTCTAGTTCCCTTATGGGAAAACCTCATGTTGGGGAGATGTGTCATACTCTTGACAAGGAATATAACCTAAGCTAAGTGATCACATCTGTAACTGTTATCTATCTCGAAATGCGAATAATCTGATAATCTGAACCTACAATAGCTCGTAGTTCTAGGATATGTGAATATAACTAACTCGGTGCTAAATACTACTCCCTTTAATCTGTATTCTCATTCTATAGAAAATCCACTTTAAAATTAGCATAAGCGTGTACAATGAAAACCAGTTATGCATCTATTTACTTTAAACTGTAATAAAACTTGTAATCAAAACTGTAAAGTGGATTCCATCTCTTAGCTAAGGATCAAAAGATCAAACCTTGTTCAATCTCTGAATATAAAGTAATCATGGGATGCTTAAAAGCATCATCTTATTGAAATATCAATACTTATACTTAGGGCTTAAAACCCATGCTATAAACTCATGTCAAATTATCATAAAGTCATGCTTCGTAATCAAAATCTTGAAATTCTTGCATAATTCTAGTGAAGATAGTGAAATTCAACTCTCAATGGATACAAAATCACTTCACACGTATAAACATGCAAAAGTAGAGATGCAATTCAATATTTTATCACTTATAACATCAACATCTTTAAATAATTAATAATTTCATGTAAATTCAACTTTAAAACTAGTTTTGGGCACAAGGATGAAAAGAGTATCCTTGTTCATAACCCCACATACCTTGCTTGATAAATTGAATGTAAAAGCTTGAACTTTTGAATCTCAATGGTGTTATTGAAGCTTCTTCTTGAAGTTATTGAACCCCAAACTTTGGATTATAGGCTTTCTTGGGGTAGGAGTTATGGAATTGCTCTTGATTCTTGGAGCTAGGGTTTTGTTCTTGGAGAAGAAAAAGATGAATAATGAAGCGTCTATGATGTTTGGGGCTAAAATTTTGTGTTTTGGGCGAATTTGGGTGAGCATAAATGTCTCAAATGCTCCCAAAACCCATCAACTAACAACACAAAAACTGGGCATCAACGCGATCAGCGATGGATCGCGTTTCCTAACGGATGCGGCCACCAATATGGCGTGTCTATATCTCATTGACATTCTATTTTGGCCATCCAAACATGCCCCAAACCTTCCCCAAAAATTCCAAAACTCACCCCGGAGGTACTATGGACTACCCTGATTATGAAATAACTTAGAAATTAAATTCCAAGGTCGGGAAGGTCAAGAATAAAATCATCAAAGTTTAGAGGCCAAAAATGAGACTAAGTCTCCAACACTTAGCTAAAATTTTAGTTCCTAAGTCTCTAATGTGCCTCTTCTAAGCTGAATTAAACTAGAAATAATATGGGGTATTACAATTGGTGGAAGTCACTTTTTAGTTACAGACCTCTTGGTTCAACAAAGATGACTTGGGATCAGTTTGCTGTGACTTTTTGGATAGGTTTGTTAGCCCGATATTTACATATAACGTTTAAATAAAGAGAAATTAATAAAAAAAATATATGAAGGATATGTTGAAGATATGATCACATCAAGGAAGATCTTCTATGAGAAATATATGGAGGAAAATCTCGGGAGATTCCTTAGCTAGCACTGAATCTGGAAGCATGTCAGTTAAGATCCCATCAACTCTAAACATACAAGAAATGTGATTGTTAATCAGCTACAATGGAATATCATAATGAATTATACAAGGAAGGAAGATCACACCTCTACATGGACATATATGATATGGACATGTATGGTTGTGAGTTCGTGTTCAAGAAAGGAAGGTTGCATCACATATACGAACATATCTGATATAGATGTATCTTTTGGTGTAATTCTATAATAAAGAAATAAATTCAAATACTTGATTGAGAAGAAATACCTTGGTTTTTCCTTATATAACAAGAGGCTAGATCATAGTAAGGCAATAAAAGAGAAGATTGAAGACCAAAGACATCACGCAATTTCATAGGAAACTCTTAGTGTCTCAATCTTAGTCTTAAGAAAGTTTTGTACTTCTTTGTTTATAATTGTTACAAAGAGAAAGATTGAGTCCACTAAGTCATACCAGTTGAGGTTGTGTCACAAGATCTGAATATCAAAACAAGCTTCAAAACTTGTCTGCTACATCTGTACTCCAACTCTAATTTTTATGCTCTAAGGAAACACTTCAAACCAAAGTGGACTGGAAGCGGCACCATATTGGTGTTCCAAACCAGAATAAATCTCTGTATAATTATTTTATTTACTTGTTTATTTACTTGAATATTTAACTTTAAATCTATTTTATTCAAATATACTTGTCTACGGGTATGTTGACTCTCAAACCTGACCAATCGACTCAGAAAAAGTTTCGATTCACCCCCCTCCCCAAATTTCAATTGGTATTAGAACAGGTCTCCCCAAAAGTATTTCTTAACTATACGTGAGCAAAGATCCAACGGCAAACTATCAGATAAAAGGATCCCTCCTTCAAGACAGCCATTCGTCCACAAGACCACCATTCTTTAATGGATACACTACTCTCATTCAAAGAATAGGTTCAAAATTTTTGTTCAGTCAAATGACTTCCAGGCATGGGTTGTCATTAAAAGGTACCAAAGACCATTTTAGGATTCAAATAAAAGTATAAGGACAAGGAATCAAGAAGTATTGACTTTGAAACTTTGAAGTTACCAAAGAACAACAAAAGGTAATTCAAACAATGCAAAAGTTATGAGTTTACTCTATTATATTGTTAACGGAGCTTAATATGACAACATATCAACCTATAAAATTTCAAAAGAGATGTGAACAAATTATAAGTAAGCTACGAAGGAACCACCAAAGTCAAAAAGGCAAGAATCAGTGCTCTGGTTAATGAGTATGAGCTCTTTAAAATGGAAGAAAATGAAAGTGTGGAATTAATGTTTGGTCGATTTAGCAAAATAGTATGCGAACGGAAGTCCTTGAGAATGATCTATCCAAACAATTTTCAAGTCCAAAATAACATAAGAAGCCTCCCAATTCATGGGAAACTAAAGTTGTCATTTTAGAAGATGGGGATCTCCACAATATAACCTATGATGAATTAAGAGGTAACCTCATTGCCTATGAACAAAATGATATCAATAGGTATAATAAGAAAGAAAAAAATCAATTTCTTTCAATGTTGTAACAACCATAGAAGAAAAACCCTAGATGAGGACAATAGTGAGGGAATGACTCTCACAAATGGCAGAATAAGGTAGATCCTAAAACAAAGATAACACAGACCTCAAGTATACAAGAACAATGAATTCATAAAAAATGATGATCACTGTTATTACTATGGAAAATTGAGATACATTAAGCAGAATGTCCAGAAATAAGGAGAACATAATCTAAGAAAAACAAAAGCTGTGGGCATGGAGTGATGAAGATGAAATAGAGGAAGAAACAGAAGCGGCCAACATTGCTTCATGGTAAATGGTGAACCAAGAGAGGTAAGACCATAAGATTGTCATAATTGCAACATTCTTCAAACAAATCTTGATATGGTTAACGATGATTTGCAAAAAAAGTTATTGATTAATAGAATAAACTTGCTCAATAATAGAAAAATTAGGAAGTCAGATCAAAAAAAAAAGCTTGAAGAGAAAAGAAGGAACTGGCAAACTGAACTTGAAGCTTGTCAAATCAAAATTGACTTACTTCAGGAAGAACTTGATGATGTGAAAATTTAATTAAACAGCACTAGAAAATCACCAAGTCATAGTTCTATAAGATCAAATTCTTTTAGAACTAAATCAACTCCTCATCAAGTTTGTTTGAGTTTTCTAAAATCTCTCTCTCTTTTCAAGTACCAGTCTACTATATCTATGGTAAAAAGAGGAACAAATTACACAATAGTAGACAAAAAGTCCAAGGGTGTGTAGGTGTGGAGTCCTAAAAAAAGTATATCTAATCCTCAAGGACCCAATACCCTTTTCTGCCTAAACAAAATTAATCTTCTTTTATAGTAGGAACACGTACACAAATACTATAAGAGTGGTAGTTCATTGATAGTGGATGTTCCAGACATATGACCAATAAGAAAAAAAGTTTTTATTATCTAAAGAAAATTGAAGGAGGATCAGCCAGATTTAGAGATAATACCAAAGGTGATGTCGTCGGAGTAGGCTCTATAAAGCTCTGTTCCTCCTGCATTCTTATTGAATTCTGTCTCATGGATGGACTCAAACACAACCTACTGAGTATCGTTCAACTATGTGACGTAGGATTTGGAGTCTTCTTCAAAGCTGAGAGTTATTTCATCAAACATGAAAAAAGAGACATTTCTCTTAGCAATAAATGTGTTGATAATATTTAAGTTCTTAATAATCCTAACTTTACTACTCTAACTTATCTCACTATTCAAACCAACGACACATGGTTATGGTACGAAAAACTTGGGCATGCCAGCATGCATGCTATTGAGAAACTCTGTAGACTTAAACTGGTAAAAGGTCTTCCAAATCTAAAGTTTTAGAAGGATCACATTTGTGATGCTTTTAAACTTGGTAAATAGACTCAAACATCATTTAAATTCAAAGATATTGTCACTACCACCAAACCTCTTAAAGCAATCTACATGAATTTTTTTGGCCCCACCAAGACAGCAAGTATTGGTGGAAAAAGATATGTATTTGTTATTGTTGATGATTATTCATATTTTACTTGGGTAATGTTTATTACTCACAAACATGAAGTAGTAACTAATTTTGAGACATTTTGTAGAAGAGTACAAAGAGAAGCACGATATTTCATCACCTATGTTCATAGTGATCATGGAAGAAAATTTAAAAATAAATCTTTTGAGTAATACCACGCTTAAAATGACTACTCGCTGAACTTTTCATATCCTCGATATCCCTAACAAAATAATGTGGTGGAATAAAAGAACATACCACTTCAAGAGACCACAAAAACCATGCTTCTGGAACATAATCTAACAGATCATTTTTATGTAGGGGTAGTAAGCACAACATGTCATATTCTCAATAGGTGCCTGATCAAACCTATTCTAAAGAAAACTCCCTATGAGGTATGGAGAGATAAAAAGCCTAATATTAGTTTCTTCCATCCTTTTGGATGAAAATATTTCATCCACAACAATGGTACGAATAACTTAGGAAAGTTTGACCCATGAAGTGACGAAGGTATTGTTCTTGGGTACTTTCCCACCAGTCATGCTTATAAAGATTTTAATAAATGGACACTATCTTTTAAATAATCCATGTATATTGTATTTGATAAAACTAATCACTCTCCAATGAGTTTGAGTTTTGATGAAGAGCAGGTAATTTATCTACAGTCAGAAGCCAAAGCAGATATAACTCCTAAACTATCAATTGATGAGTCGATCCCTCTAGAGTCAGCTCTCATTAATGAAGCAGTGAAAATAAATGTTCCAAGATAATGGAGACATAATGCAAGTTTTCTAAATAAATTTATCATTCAAAACCCAGATAATAGGATGCAGACAAAAGTGTCATTAAGAAAACATATGTTTGTTGATCTTGAGTTTCAAATTGAGCCCAAGAAGGTTGATGATGCCCCTCAATGATGAGTCATGGGTCGATGCCATGAAGGAAGAATTAGAATAATTTGAATGAAATCAAGTTTGGAACCTAGTTGAAAGACCCAAGAACTATTCAGTTGTTGGAACCAAATGGGTTTATAGAAGTCAATTGAATGAAGAAGGTAAGTTCATCAGGAATAAGGCCAGACTTGTAGTTCAAGGCTACTCCCAATAGAAATTTATTGATTATGATGAAACCTTTGCTCTTGTCGCAAGGTTAGAATCAATTTGAATTTTGTTAGCTTTTTTTTCCTTTATATGCTTTAAATTATATCAAATGGATGTTAAGAGTGCTTTTCTTAATAGGTTTATCAATGAGGAAGTCTGTTTAAAACAACGTCTTGGTTTTTAAAATCCTTCCTATCCAAATCATGTTTTCAAATTATCCAATGCACTCAACGGTCTCAATCAAGCCCCAAAGGCTTGGTATGAGAGGTTAAGTACTTTTTTGTTTAATAATAATTTTCAAAGAGGTAGAATAGATACCAGTCTTTTTATTTAAGAATTAGACTCTAATCTACTCATTGTACAAATTTATGTCAATGATATTATCTTTGGTAGTCCTAACGTGTCTTTATGTGAGAATGTTGCGAACTTGATGAAAATAGAATTTGAAATGAGTCTCTTGGGACTATAAATCAAGCAAAAACCCAAAGGTACTTTTATCAATCAAGCCAAATATACAAAGGAACTTATCAAAAAGTTTGTAATGGAAAAAGGAAAGGCTTACAAAACTTTAATGAGTCCCTCTACAAATCTTGAATCAGACACATTCGAGAAAGATGTTGAAGAAAAGACATATAGAGGGATAGTTGGATCGCTCCTATAAATGACTGTAAGTTGGCTAGACACTATGTTCAGTATATGCAAGTGTGCAAGATTCTAATCGGCTCGCAAAGTGTCCCATCTAATTTTCGTCAAAAGAACCATTCAATATCTCATTGGGAAACAAAATATTGGACTTTGATTTAGTTGGCTATTCAGATGCTGACTTCGCAGGTGACAAAAATCATAGAAAAATAACTAGTGGGCCATGTTAGATTCTTGGAAATTCCCTAATTTCATGGCATAGAAAGAAATACACTTTATTTTCTCTATCAACCACTGAAGTAGAATACATAGCCATTGGAAGTTACGGTACTCAAATTTTATGGATTATGCACCAATTACTTGATTTTAATTTGTCTTTTGAGTCTGAGCCTATAATTTGTGACAACACCAGTGCAATTATCTTATTAAAATATATGGTGCATCACTATAGATCTAAACATGTTGACATTAAGCATCATTATATTCAAGATTATGTAGAAAATGGATATTTTTCTTTAAAATTTATTAATTCAGAAAATCAATTGGCTGACATATTTACAAAAATCCAATTAGAAGAAAGGTTTTTCTACTTAATAAAAGCCTTGGAATTACATACATTAATGATGTCTGATTTGTTTTCTATTTTTTACTTTTTTATTTTTGTAAATCCTTGACCAATATCATCATCTTTTTACCATCCTTTCACGCCTTTTTTATCTCTCTCCATAAATTACTACCTCTTTACCCCTCTCTCTTTCAAAAGAAGTAAGATGTTGTTTTATTTCACCAGTCACCTCTATTCACTTCACCCCTCTTCAACTTTCTCCACATTTACTTCATACTTTTTCATCCTTCCACCCCATCATCTCTCTCTCAACCTTCTTAAACCCCTCCAATCATACTATTCCTAATATGACAAGAATAATACCAATGGCTAATATGAATAAAGGGATTTCCACTCCAAAAATCATGATCTTTTTCTCATATCTGGTTCCTCTAAGGAAGCCTCTTCGCATTCTTCTACTCCCAAAAAATTCTCAGCCCCAAGTCTTATATCATACATCAAGAAATCTTACCTATGCCTTCTAGATTCTATTCCTCTAGAAGACGTGTACAAGTTTTGGACTAGCTCGCAAAGGTATAAGTTAGTCGTCTTAAAAAATTGCTCAGTTGAGCTTGGTCGAGCTTTCAATATTTATTAGTTAAAGAAATATCACTGCAATGTAAGTTCTTTAAATCTTAAGACTTATATATAGTTTTTTGTCTCTATGGTATGGAAGTATATGAGGACCCTATGCGTATGTTCTATGCAAATATATTCCTTTCTCAAGATAGTGGCAAACTATAAACTCTTGTTCTGGAAATGAGAATTGTCCTTAATGATTTCCTATTTGAAAAGGTCTTTGACATCAAGTTCTCTAGGATTATTCCATTTATGAGTGGTACATGTCCTCTGAGAATTTTGGGGTTAGCTCCGAGAAAGGTAAAAAGGTTGTCTCCAACCCAGAAGCAAGTCTGTATAATTTTTGTCCCCTATCTCTCTAATTCAAGTACAGAATTTTGGCTCATATTATTGTCACCTCTCCCATTCCTCGAAAGGGGTCTCTTAGTAATGTGACTTATTGTGATGTTTTTGTGTAGTACTGCATGGTGAAAAATATAAAATAAATTGGGCTATTTGGTTTTGAGAATATATGCTGGAGAGTGTCCGAGATTCTCATGCCTTTACCAACCTTCCTTATGGACTGCTAATCACCAGAATCCTCCTATACTACTCTATTGATCTTTTTGCATACCTGGTCGGTAAAGTTTCAGCAATTTATGACTCCAAGACTTTTGCTACATGGGATATATCTTTGTGGCTGATGAATGGTGCAAAAAGAAATCTATAAAAGCAATATCAGATCCTCCCAAGGTAAGCAAATTTGTATCCAATCCCTTGATTTCTATGTTGAAGGAACTTGAGGAGGTCAAAGATCAACTCAAGGCTATCAAGTAAGGGTTGATGGTTCTCCAGGAGTTGACTACCAGGATACTATAATTATGTAAGGATACAAGTACTGATGTAGGCAATATAAAGCTAACCATTGATGGATTCAAGTAGGAAAGTGCCAAGCTCTTCAATAGATTATTTGCCCGCGTAGAATCCATCATGTCCGAATCTACTCCTCCAATAATGAGCTTACCATATTAGTCCAAACTTCCTACTCCAACTTTTAAAATATGTCAAAAATTTCTATGAGCGCTTATGTTATAACAAGTACGATACTCTTACCCATTTCCTGGCAAAACATTGAGATGATGACTGTTATTCAAAAGGGGGTCCCATCCTTTTTCCTTTTATGGTTGTAACTAATATTTTGACTTGTCCTACCATCTTTTTGTTTTTTTTGTGTGTGTACTACATTGACTATTTATTTGTCGTGTGCCTATTTTAAGTGATAAAGTCAAAAGAGTCAGCAAGAAAGGAGTATCAAGTCGACTACAAGAACAGGAAAGTCAACTCAATGGTGACAAAGTCAAAAAAGTCAACAAAAAAGGTGGAGCAAGTCGATTATAGGAATAGATAAGTCAACTGATGTTTATTATTTGTTATTATCAAAAAGGCTAGATTGTTAGCCCCATATTTACATATAATTTAATAAAGACAAACTAATAAACAAATATATGCAGTATACTTTAAAGATTTGATCACATCAAGGAAGATCTTCTAGGAGAAAATTGTGGAGGAATATCTTCCAGAGATTCCTAAGCTAGCATTGAATCTGGAAACACATCAGTTAAATCTATCTGATCTAAACATATAAGGAAGGTGACTGTCAATTAACTACAATGGCATATCACAAAGAATTATACAAAGAAGGAAGATCACACCCTCCACATAGACATATCTAATATGGACATATATGGCTGTGAATTCGTGTTCAATAAAGGAAGTATGAATCACATATATGGACATTTCTGATATGGACGTATCTTCTGGAGTAATTCCTTAATCAATGAACTAATTCAAATCGTTGATTGAGAATAAATCCCTTGCATTTTCCTTATAGATCAAGAGGTCAAATAAGCTTAAGGCTATAAAAAAGAAGATTAAAGACCAATGACATTATGCAACTTCACAGGAAATTCTTAGTATGTCTCAATCTTAGTCTAAATAAAGCATTGTACTTATTTGTTTGCAATAGTACAAGAAGAAAGATTGAGTCAACTTATTCATAATAGTTGAGGTTGTGTCATAAGATCTAAATATCAAAATAGTTGAGGTTGTGTCATAAGATCTGAATATCAAAATAAGCTTTAGAACTTGTCTACTATATCTGTACTCCAACTCTACTTTGAAAGCTCTAAGAAATCTCATAAAACCCAAGGGGAATGGACTTATGCACCACATTCGTGTTCTGAACCACGATAAATCACTATGTCATTATTTTATTTACTTGTTCATTTACATAAATATTTAAATTTAAATATGTTTTATTCAAATATACTTGTCTTCAGGTAAGTTGATTGTCAAGCCTGACCAGTCAACTCAGAAAAAGTTGTAATTTACCCCTCCCCCTTCTCTCTCTTGAATTTTAAGGTTTATGTTGTAAAGTTTGAGGGGTAAGATGAGAGACAAGTTTGATCAATTATATAAGGGCTCTATGATTATTGTGGAATATGAGGCATATTTTTATGCCTTGTTTAGATATTCTTATGCAATATTTCCATTGAGTCTAAGAATATTTCTAAGTTCATAAAGGGCTTGGATGTTTCTCTTTATTTGGCTACTCCCATATGGTAGTGTATGAGTCATTATTTTTTAGTATAGTTAATAATGCTAAGATGACAAAGTATTTTTGTCGAGGGTTTCAGGAAGGCGCTAAGAGGGTGCTCAATCAGGGAGAGTTTAGAGGTTAGACTCTGCAAGGTAAAGATTTTAGAGGTTTCCATGAGTATCATGGTAGACTATTACATGTACTCTTATAGGGTTTAGGTAGTGGGTTTTCTATTTCATCAAATTTGGGTGGTCTTTCTAGCTCAGTCGTACCTCCTCCAATTGAGTCGAGATCTAGTGGTTACTATGTGTGCGATGAGGTTGATCATTTGGCCAAGGACTATCCCTGTCGTGTTTTCAGCACTACTCATGAGAGGTAGAGCTTCTACTAAATATATACAAAGTAGAGGTAGTTGTGCCTATGGTGGTGGTCATGGGGCTACACAATTAGGTAGTGACCATGGAAAGTGCTATGCTATACCCTCCAGACCAGAGGCATAGTCTTCCAATGCAATTATCATAGGTATCTTCATATTTGTTTTAGATCTGCATCTATGTTATTTTATCTAGCATTGACTTTCTCTTATGTGTCTGCATATTTTGCTTTGGGTTTTTATTCTACTAGTAAGCCATTTTCCATGCCTATCTATGTATCTACCCTTGTAGAAGACTCTTTAGTGATAGATCGGGTGCACTGATATAACACCCCAAATCTAGTAGCCGAAATGCTACACGGTGCCCATGACCTCGAAGGACCACAATCTAACCTATGACTGATATCTGTAAACTGAGCACTGAATAATAGTAATAATATCATAAATGCAAGAACATGAACTTAAAGGCCATAAGGTTCAATAATAGTACATAACTGAAAAAAAACATGGTATAACAATACCAAAACAACTGAGATAATTGTCTGAACATACTGTAGTCTGAAAGCCTCAAAACTTTCTAAATAAGGAGTTAATGGGACATGTCCCCAACTAACTCCAAGTACTAAAATAAACTGAAAACTAAAACAGTAATGTGATCATTATGTCCTCGAAGGATGAGGACTCATTGCTAACTCTGATCACTAAACTAGACTCTTACTAAAACTTTGGGATGTATTCATCTAACCAACATGCCCCATACTAAGTTAACTGGGTCCAACCTGTAACCCTAGTTGGAAGGGTGGCGCCACTGATAAAAACAACTACTGTGGTGTCAGTCCTAATCTAGCATGTGACCCCTGGGATCAGTCCTATACATTTAAATGCACTGACGGGTGATCCCTGAGTATGTCAGTCCTATCTAACAGGTGACATCTCGTACCTACGTTGTCTACATAGTTTTGGAACTTAGAGATTGCTTCTAGGGATCTTATTTCTATTTAATAGGTGAGTACCCATCCCTAGGCTCACTCGGTGCTGAATCTTACTCCCATCTGAAAGACACTAAACTGATTAACTGAACTGAGCTGATTAACTGAACTGAACTGATTAACTAAAATGAGCTGATTCTAATGGTATTGTTTAGCGGAGCTAAACTGAATTTACTGAGATCCGTTGACTGATAGAATGTACTGAGTTCTGAGAACTGACTGAGAGTACTGAAGTTACTGAGATTGACTGGGAATACTGAGGTTACTGTGATTACTGAGTACTGAGGTCACTGAGATTACTGAGATTTCTGGTTTTCCTGAGGTCACATGACTAATTAAGTTCTATGGATCATAGCTTGACTGAGAGTATCTTGAAAATATGACATGGGTCTAGGCACACAGATAAATTGTGGTGTATAAGTAGCCCCAGGACTCGATGGAAAGAAAGTGACATAGCATGACTTACATGAATACATGACTAACAACACAATTCATAATTCATATGTTGAAACACTCCGTCAAACATGTGATATGCATAAACTTGTACAAACATGGGGATTTCATAATATCATGCTAGTTGGGCATTTTTCCTTCATATAGGCACTTCATCAAACACATGGTAGCCATAATATATGTAGACAACATTATACAACAATTAAATATCATGTTTCAATATCTAATTTCCTCATCCTAGGGTTTTAATCCTAGGTTTACATGAATCTACATTTTTACTGGTCAATTCCACATAAAATTTATCACCAACATGGATTAAAACTCAATTGGTCATTATCAACATGAGCAACACACACCTAATATGGAATTCATACAAAAATCCATACACTTGAATTTGAAAAGAGATTCTTGGACTTCATGAATGAAAGGAGTCCATGAATGAACACTATGCATACCTGGTATATGATTTCTTAAGGATTAACGGTGAAACCTTCTTGAATTTAAATCCCCAATAGAAACCCTAGCTTGTTCTTGAGAGAAACTTCAGAGAAACTAGTATATTTTGGGTAAAGAATGGCTAAATCACATGTTATTGGGTTTAAATAGGGGTAGAAAATTTACTCTTTTAACCCTTGGATGTATCTTTAATTTCTGAGAAAATTTCACGATTGTCATCCTTGTCACGATGCGCCACTATCGCGCTAAGTCACTAGAAAGTGACAAATAGGAAATTTCATGGAGGCACGACGCGGAGCTATCGTGTTGCCACCTTGTCAGCGACCTAGAAGTTTAGCGCGACATGCCACTACTATGGATCAACACTTGAAATTGACAATTGCCATTTGAGCTATCTCCACGACACGCTGAAGGCTCAGGTGATACACTATCTAACTAAAAAGTCTCTAACTCTTCATCCGGGTGTCAGATTTAGGTAAATTTGGTATCGATAGAAAGATTATTCGATTTTCCACATGATAAAAAGTGAAAGTATTGAAAATACAATGTGTAAAAAAGTGTATTCATATTTAAAAGAAAGTTTCTAATATTCTTGAGAAACTTTTCAAGCTAGGAAAAGTATGGGGTATTACAATATCTCCCCTTTAAGTCCTCGAATGATACTGAGTAAGAGGGAAAGAATACAAACTGATATACATACTGAACATGACTGGATGGAACATGATTTCATGACTGCTGGCTGAATATAACATACTGAACATGCATATCTGATGCAGACTAATAAGATATGGGTTACCTCAATTTATCTCCCTATGTCCCTCTTTCAAGGACGCTATGGGTTACCTCAATTTCACCTTAGTCCCTCTTTCAAGGATGACAAAGGATTTTTAGAGTTTGGGGTTTTCATCCATCTAACCCATTTGGAGATTTGGAGTTTTTACCATCAAATTCTAGCTAATAAGCTCAAGCGATAGTGGAATCCATACTCAACAACATTAAATCATGCAAGCACAACAACACCCACATACAATTACACTTTAGTTCAATATAATCCCAACACTAAATTACTTAGATACTCATACAAAAAGTAAAATGAGATATACCATGGGGATTATCCAAATCATCCATTCTTCATGAAATTACTAAGAAATTAAGCCTCCAAGAGTAGTTACACAATTGCCAACTAGGTTTTCTTTCTTTCAAATCAAAAATAGTTATGAGGTAAGTAATACCCAAAGAAGAAAGGGTTTTTGCATATATATAGTTTGGGATTCATCTAAGTGCTTTTACAAATCTTCCCCTAGGCATACTCCCTCTAAAAAATGATCATTCAAGACTATCCACAACCGCAGCCACGCGATTGCTGTTGTGTTCTACGACCATGTTATGTTGATTATCTTGACTTACTACGACTGCGGATTGAGGACCGTGATTGTTGTAACTGAGGTTGATATGGTCCAGGTTTTTAACTACACTCTTATTTGCTCCCTTTTATCATTTTAAGCTCCATTCCACATCTTTTAATCTCTTCAATTCTATGTCTACAACGAGTGGATATTAGTGCATTTACTTACAAATAAATCTCATTTATTCATTCAAAATAAGGTAGTGTGCATGAATGTTTAGTGAGAATGGGTGGTAAAATCACCACTCATTTGGTAACTAGCCTAGGCACAAAATACTAGTCCTAAAGGTGGTTTTCCAAGTGATAATAAACCTTCAAAGCAAGTTATGGCAATCACTTTGAGGAGTGGTAAGGAGCTTAGTGATAGACCTCTAAATAAACCTTAGGAGGTAGATGCAATGTTAGCTCTATAATAGGTTGTAGACAAAGAAGCTAACAATTCAGGGAAGTTTGAGTACTTAAAAACTAAAGCTGCTGAGAAAGAGAATGAAATACCACCACCACCATTCACACATAGGCTGAATAAGGCCAAAGAAGATGTTTGTTTCAAGAAGTTCTTTGACATGTTCTGAGAACTTCACAATATTTTGCCTCTTCTAGATATTTTGTAGGAAATGCCCAAGTATCCCAAGTACTCAAAAGATGTGGTTTCTAATAAAGTGAAGCTATAGGATATTAAGATGGTGGCATTGAAAAAGGAGTACAGCTCTGTGGTAATGAAAAGATGCCCAGGAAGCTTAAGGACCCAGGGAGCTTCACCCTCCCCATACATATTATTAACGACAAAGTGGTCCATGCCATGAGTGATTTAGGGGCGAGTATAAATTTGATGCCTCTATCCATGTTCAGAACTCTTGGGTTAGTTTAATTGAGGCCATGCTCTGTGATATTGCAAATGGCAGACAGGACCATAGTGAAGACTAAAGGAATAATTGAGGACGTTCTTATAAAGGTTGGTAAGTTTGTAATTCCTACTGATTTTATTGTTATGGTATTATCACAACCAAATTTATGAGTCATGATGGCACCTATTATATCCCGCCAGTACGTAAGCTAAACCATACCCGAAGCTAAACATAATGCTTAACTTGGCACAAAAATGCCTAACATAGGCGAAAGTCAACAACATAACTTAAAAATAAACAAAGTATTTGAAATAGATAAAAGATAATATATACATAGAAAACCATCCCACGACCTGGTAGAGCCAGTATAAAGAATTTAATAATAATACAACTTAGGTTCTAAAATAGTCAATAAGATCTATCTCAAAACAAAAAACTAAACATAAAAGATAAAAGGAAATAGGCGACTCCAACTCTAAAAGCTCATACTATCTCTAAAAATCAACACAGCATGAACAGCAATCAATGGTGACAACTAGTACTCGAATCTACACCAAAAAGGTGCAAAAGTATAGTATGAGTACAAAAATCATGGGTACTCAGTAGAAACAATCAGCCAAATAAGCAAAAACATGATATAAGTATGATAAAATGTGAGATAATATAACTAAGTCAAGATAGAGACAAACCTAAATCAACTCCAACACCGTTGTGCATAAATAAGTAGATAAATTAGAATAACAACATAACATAAGGCATCAACACATGCAATCATAACTAAAGAATTGTCCACCATATGGCAATTAGAGTGAAAAAGTAAATAACCCATTACAAACCCCCATTAGCCTAGAAGGTACAAACAAGATAAAGTAATCCATCATTTTCATTATCAACTCTCATGATACAACTAGCATCCATCCATGCCACAGTAACCATCTATTATCCATGGTCATTATTTATCAATAGATCAATACTTATCAACTAACCATCATGTAACAACTAATCCTCATATATCAACTAATTATCCTTTATTAACTAATCATCATTTATAAACTAATCATTAGTTGTTGAGTAATCCTCATATATCGGCTAATCATCATTTATCAACTGATCTCTATTTATCAATAAAATATATTACCTATTGAGTCTATTTATATCATGCCACATTATAACCATTTCCTTATTTTCATACTTAGCTAGAATCACTATTAACATTCTCACCCCAATATCGTCATACCATAAGAAGCATGTCATTATAGTATCATGTGTGTGTCTAGACTCAAATTGGTAATTATAATTAATGATATCATCATAAATATCATCATCAATATCATCCTTAACATCATTACTAATATCATTAATATCATCATCAATACCATCATTAATATCATACCCATCCTTCAGATTTACACCGGGTATCAATAATTGATATCATCATCATTATTCGAACTTGAACCAAGAATTATATAATTATTACCATGGTCGGTAGCATAACCAATAGCATAATTTTTTATAGAGTAAATAAATATGATTGTAGCATAATTGATAGCTTAGTTACTTATATAATCAATAAGCATGGTCTTTAGTATAATTAATAGTACAATCATTGATAAAATTAATAAGCATGCTCTTTAGCAAAATCAATAGAATAATCTCTAATATAACCCATAAACATAATAATTAATAATATATTCAATAGGAATGATTGCTAACATAAACCATATTATTATTAATAGCATAGGTAATAACTTTGTCAATATCATAATCAATGGCTTATCATTAACGTAATAGATTATCAATTGTTTAGTCATTAGCTTATCCATAACATGATCTATAGTTTATGCATAGCATAACCTAAGACATAATCTCTAATGTAGTTAATAATCATAATCTCTAGCATAATCAATATCACAATCGATAATGTAGCGAACAAGCATGGTCGGTAGCATGGTCAATAGTAAAATCACTAGTAGTCATTAGACATGGTCACTAGCATTGTTGACAGAATAATCACTAACATAGTCATTAGCATGATCGGTAACATAGTCAATAGACATAATTGCTAACTTAGTCAATAATATACTCAATGGCCCAATCAATAACCTAATCAATGGCTTAATCAATCTCACATTCAAGGGCTTATTCAATAGCTCAATTAATAACATATTCAATAGGTCACCATAAGCATAATAAATACTTCATTCATAGCATACTCATTAAGTATTGCTCCTACCTTCACCCATCATAGTCATCAAGTACCAAGACATCTCAATATTATCATAATAAATATTTCCTAGATGTCTGCAAGTATATAAAAGGTCTTCAATAACTATTACTAGTCTTGACCTAAGGTGGGTCAAAAAGCACACTTCTAAATCCCCAAAATCCTTTATCAAGCAACATCTACCCCGTACTAGGCTAAGGTATCTAAATACACTATTACTCCCAATATAGAGCAACTAAGTCAATTCTACCTGAGGAAATGGCAATTTAGGTAAGGTTTATTCAAAACTCAAGTGGATGTTGGCAATTTAGGTGATTTTACAACTCACACATATCATTCAAGCATATTACCTTGTTTTGAATGAATAAATGAAACATAATTGTGATTAAATGCACCAATATTCACACTTTGCAAGCATAGAGCTGATAAAATCAAAAGATGTGGATTACAACCAAAAAATAATCAAACGAAGCAAGAAAGTGCAGCTAAAAACTTAGTAGGAATTGTCCTTAGTTTACTGCAATAGTGGTGTGATGAATGTGATTGTGGTAGTCAATAAGGAGTCAAGAAATCACGGTAGCAATAAAACCCTCATGATTGGGACCTAGTGAAAGAATATAGACTAAAGGCAAATCTAGAAATGCACGTAGCTGATCCCAAATTTTTGGAAAAAAGACTCAAACCCTAACTCATTCATCATATTCCATCTTTCCTAATTTTTTAGGTTTAGCTCTTGAGTTCATAGCCTCCATACTTGGAGAAGAAAATATTATTTAATTTTAGGTGAAGAATACATTGGAGACCTTCTAAGTGGAGGAATAGGTTACCTCCATTGTTGATTTGAGGGAGTACAAAGTTTTAAGTAACATTCACTTAATCTTTAACAAGTTATTTCAATGGATATTATGGGTATCTCTATGCTTATTTATCTTATATGTAGCTAGATCTACCTCTTGGGGTTATGTGTGAATAGGGGTTAAAGTGTGTGTGGGTTATTATTGTTAGCCTCTATTTGGTAGTTCATCTTTATGGATTTTATCATTGCTATGCCAACTTAGTTGGGATTTGTGAGTGAAATCCCCAAATACGCATATGGTTTTGATGAGTGAAAGCTTCAAACTCTAGAAAGATCAAGTCCATCTTCAAAAGAAAGGTTTTAGGTGAACTTTAGGAATTCACATCATCCTTGAAAGAGGGATGTGGAGACCAAAGCAATGATAGATAATTATGTGTGTAGTGTTCTAAATTTTCACTATCTTAGAAATAAGGTTGATTGTGAAGTTAACTATACCATGGGTATTATCCTAGAAATAGGGATTCCTAAATTGAGGTTTGGTTACCAAATGTAAAACACACCTGTTAGGTATTCGAAAGAATCAATGGATGAAAGATTGGTGTTTTGTTGAAACACTAGCATCAAAATCTATAATCGAACCTACCCATATATGATCTACTAAATTGATGTTGATTACTAACACCCGCATATCATTCCCTTAGTAAGAATAATCCCAAGATCCGTGCATAACTGTTAAAACTCTAATTATTCATAGCCCCGAGATTATACTAGAAAAAACCAAAAAAGAGACATTAGTGTAGATACCTATCTCCCCCGATTTTATCTTTTTGTACTATTGGTTTAAATTTAACTTGTATTTATTAGTTCGAATCATCTTGATTTCCACTCACATTGTTCCTTGTGGATTCGACCTCGATTCCTAAGTTGGGTAAATATATTGACGACGACCGCCTTGCACTTAAATTGACGTGTAAGTTAAGCATTATCAAACAACATCAACAACAACAACAACATCAACATCAAAGAAATAACACCATATGTTCCAACACCATTAACAATAATAACAAAACACATTCCAACAACTCCAACCCAACCAACAACATGAATAGAAGCATCAAAACAAAGAAACAAAAGAGATACAAAAAAATGATACTACCAACAAGGTTTTTTATGTTCTCCCAACAGATGACTTTTTTGCATATTTTAATAAAACCAATGGTTCATTCTTTCAAGACTTAAAATTCACCTTTTTTTCAATTTTCTCAATAAATAGGATATGGTTAATGGGTAAATAAATAAAAATAGCAGATGTAAATAACTAATTTAAATGACATGCAAAGAAGAAGACGAAAAGGAAAGAGCAATAGTGAACCATACCTGCAATGGAAAAATCAAGGGGATCAGAACACTAATTTTAATCGACAAAAGATATAGATCATTTGAGATAAGAAGACGAAAAGGAAAGAGCAATAGTGAACCATACCTGCAATGGAAAAATCAAGGGGATCAAAACACTAATTTTAATTGACAAAAGATATAGATCAGTTGAGATCCAAAGGATCCTCATGCGAAAAGAGTAGAGAAAAAAAAAACAGAGATGGTTATGATTATCCTAAAGAGGAGAGAAAGAAAAAGAAAAGAGATAAATTAATTTATAACTGAAGGAGAGATAATTCTAGTGATGGTTTAAAGATTCATTAATAACATTGAGGGGCATGAGGAATGAGGGACATTAAGAAAACAAGATATGACAACTCAAGGAGGAGATTTTTGACTTATCCAAGAATTTTTTTTACCGCCTAATAGTTTATCTTTTTTATTTCAGAAGGAAAATTTCTTTAAAATAAAAAAAAAGATCTTAAGACAAATAAGTCATCTATTACAAAAGATATAAATATCAGTTTGAAAATTTCCAACAGCTCAGTCATCTATTGCAACAGATGGAAATGTCAATTTGATAATCTATAACTGATAAGTAATCTGGTGCAACATATTTCTTTATATGTTTGAAAAATTCCAATAGATAAGTCATCTGTTGCAATGGTTTTTTATCTATTTGATATTGTCCAACCGATAAGTCATCTATTGTAATAGGTTGAACTTTTGTTTTAATATAATTTCAATTGAGTTTATAGTTTTAACTTCATACCTAAATCTATTTTGATAGAACTAGGGATGAGTTCATAAAGTCAACTACAATTTCAATTGAGCCATTCCCATTGCATGATATTGGTATTGCATTTCTCCTGACATGAGTCGTCAATCGATCAATCTTTATTGAAACAATTTATATCAAGACATTGTTTGAACTACCTAAATGGATTTTGCTATAACTAGGGATGAGTTCATAGGGTCAACTATAATTTTAATTGAGTTGTTGTAATTACATGATGTGCCTGAGTCACCAATCGATCAACCTTAGTTGAAATGATTCATATCAAGACATTATTTGAAATACCTAAATTGATTTTGCTAGAACTGGTGATGAGTTCATAAGGTCAACTATAATTTCAATTGAGTCATTGTAATTGCATGATGTGCTTGAGTTGTCAATCGATCAATCTTGGTTGAAATGATTCAAATCAAGCCATTGCTTAAGCTAATATTAAATTTATCCGTGTTTCAATTGAACTTAATACAATTAATATGATGAAATGATTAAAATTTATCTCTTTTAAACAATTAATGAAGATCATTTTGGATCAAATTAACACTTTCAAAACCTGACATTATTTTCCAAAATAAAAATCAACCCATACAAATCATCCATTTGCGGGAAAAACTTTTCATCATTTCAAATATTGAGTTCTCGCTCTTTTCATTCTCTCTCAATAATACAAAAAAAAACTACTCAACATATTACTCAACCCTTCACTACAGATTAATTTTCTTCTCATTTTACACCACGTAGCTGTTATTTTTTACTTTATTCTTGCTTGTATCCATTATTTTCTTGGTCTTTATAAGTAACAGAGTTTGAGAAGAGTTATACATTTGTTCTTTCTTATAAAAGTTAGGGTTTTTAGTTAATGATGAAAAAGATCACTTTTAGTTGTATTATCTTCGAGAATAGGTTAACAATTTAGAGTTTTGATACTAAAAACATAGGAAGAACTCGAGAAAACCCTAGTTTTTATCATAATGTTTTGTTGACTATCGTGGTATTATTGTATGGTGTTGTAGTAGTTTTAGTTGTCTTGTAGGTGGTGTTGGTGGTCTTATTGGTGGTGTTGATGGTGTTGGTGATGGTGTTTGAGGTATTAGTGGTGGTGGTAGTGGTGGTGGTGGTATTGGTGTTGGTGGTGTTGGTGGTCTTGATGGTTGTGTTGGTGGTATTGGTGACATTGGTGGTGGTGTTGATATTGGTTGTGTTCATGGTAGTGTGAAATATCTTGGGTTTTGACCCTTAGAAAATTTTCTGGAATTTTATTCTTCGAACCCAATAGAACTCATGGGTACGAGCCATATGTTGGGGTACGAGTGGTATGTTCCTGTTGTATGCTGAACAGTGTTAGATAGTGAGATAGTTTTGGTTACTGGAATGGATATGACATAAGGGTATGAGTCGTAGGGATTGGTACGAGTCGTATCAAGGACTCATATAGCGGGCAGTGTTTGATCCTCCTGGTATTTTATTCTGCCAGGGATACCAATTAAGGGTATGGATCGTATGTTGTTGTTACAAGTTGGTTGGATAAGTTATATACTAGACAGTGTTTAATCCAAGGGTTGAGGCTTGGATACGAGCGGTGGGTACCAATCGTATAGAAGGGTACGACTCGTATGGGCCGATCATATTCCTGCGATGGGTTTTTAAAAGATTTAAGTGGAGGTATTCTAGACATTTCCCTACTTACCCCTCTAATACACTTTGGAGTCTATTTATCCTAATATTCTATTCATTAACACTTAGAAACTATTCCAAAACACTTCATTATTCTCTCAAGAGCTTATAGGGAAAAAAGGCTAGGGTTTCCTCTTGCGGATTGCTTTAGAGCTTGTCTTAGTGGTTTTCGTCCATCAATTCTTTGGTATAAAGCATATTTTCTCTTCCATCATTGTAATTTCAACTAAAGGCTTGGGTTATATGATTGATTTTATTGTTTTACTATTTCATGATTATGATTTCCAACTATTATTTGGGGGTTTTGTTATTGAATGCTTGGTTATGGTTTCCTATGTTTTAAATTATGCTTTTATATATATTATTGGTTGTTTTGGATAATTGGATTGCATGGTGATGATTTAATTGTCTTTGTAATTAGTTTTGGTTATATACTGCCCCCAAGGTGTTTGATGAAATGCTTATGAAGATATGTTTATTACATTGACTTCTAATGGAACTCTTGCATGTTTTAGACTTGATAAAGGATTTAAACATAGTTTAAATGGTTTAAAAAGGGTAAAGGCTAAATGGTTATGCTTGTGGATAACATAAAAATCTCCCAAGTGGATTTAATATGGTTATTGGAAGGGCACCTAAGGTCCCCTTAACCTAAATAGTTTAGCTATGGATATTACTTACAAGTAAGGGGTGGTATTATGATGCCACTAATATTGGTCTTGGTTAACAAATGGATAATTGTTTGGTTATTTGGAAACTAGTTTTAGTTAGTTATTAATGGCGGGCTGAGTAGCTAAGTCGTGGAAGGTGGAAGTCCCGAGGGGGACAAAAACCAATAACTCATATTTGTTGATATAATAGGTCTTGATGACCATATGCGTGTTTCACATTTTATATTAGGGGATGTACTAGTCATCCCATAGGATATTGCCTGGATGTGCGGCTTCACGCACTAGGACCCTTTCAACTGGCGGAGCTGAACCCATATGGCTTATGGGTGGTTAGGATGGCAAAGCTACACAGCCCAGGTATAAAGGTTTTAAACGCATGCAAAACCTAGTTCCCTTTCCCGACACTTATATATGTATGGTTGTATTCATTATGGATGGTTTTACTTGGTTTTATAATTGCATTATTTTATCTTTATCCTGAGTTTCATGCTAGCGATTATTCTCTAACCCATCTACTGGCGGTTGTATACCCAAGCTATAAAATAATTAGTCGTTTGACTCCTACATAATGATTAACTTGGGGACAGCATTTGGACTGAAGTGGTGAGCTTCCATCCTTTCAAAAGGCATCATTTCATGTTATGGATTTCTTCAGACACTTTTCCATTATTTTGGATATTGGTTTAGCCCATGGTTTGGGGCATGTCCCTACCTAATTTGTTTACTCTTTCGGATAGAGTCTTTATGGTACTTCTAGGGGTTAGGATCATTATTAGTGTTTACCTTGGCATCGGTATTGGTGTTTGGACTTACACCCTTAGATGATATTATTGGTTGTTTCATCCTATTATATTTGGGATTAATCATATTATGTTACGATATTCTCTTTGGTTGTGGTCTAATTTATGGCCTATGGTATGGTTTGGTACGGTTGGGCGGTTGGTGTGGTATGGTTAGACTCAGTTGGGTCAGTCACAGTTGTGACCCTATCTCAGAGTCTTAATAAGAACAATAATTCTATCTTGTTATACATTTGAAATTCAGCCCACCTAAGGTTGGATATGGGTAGTCGGTTTGGGTAACAGGGGCAGTCCCTGGTCCTAGTTGTATTTGGATGCCCATTACAAAAAGGCTTAGGGTCAGGTCAGGTCAAGTTGGTATTAGAGCCTAGGTTCATGGTCAACTAGGAATTCTACAAAGTTGTGTCAAGTAGAGTCTTTTTTAGGTGTATGAAGCATGCCACACTCATAAGAGAGAGGCCGCAAGACATTAGAAATGTTTCACTTTCTTGGTATTCTATCTTTAAGCTTGTGTTCTCAACCTAGAATCCTCTCTAATCCTTGTTTCTTTGTCTTACAGATCATTCCTCCTAGATCTAGAACACAAGGAAATTCTTTCATTCCATCTGAGGATAATGCTAAAGGGATACGTCCTACATATGGAGTATATCTTTGATCTCATGGTCCTATTCCTGATAGTGCTGGAGTTCTTCATACTCCATCTATTTCTCCTTAGGTCCCTCAGGGTAATATGACGAACATATAATTTCATCAGTCTATTCATTTTATTGCCCAATTAGTTGCTGCTAAGGCTAAGCAGGGTATAGTTGGTGCTTTGTCTACTGAGGCCACAAGGTTGGTCAATTTATGAAGATGGGTCCTCTACATTTTACTACGGTGTAGGTAAAAGAGGATCCATAGGGATTCTTAGATGAAATAAAGAAGATCTTTTGGGTGATGCAGGATACTAATGTAGAGGAGATTAACTTTGTAGCTTATCAGCTCAAAGATATTGCTTATCAATGGTATGAGGAGTGGGATAGGGATAGAGAAGATATATAAGAGGAAGAGTTATAGGAGGCCTTTTCTAATGCCTTTTTGAATTAGTTCTTTCCTCAAGGGTTGAGGGAAGCTAAGATGGAGGAGTTTGTGAACCTCAGGCAGGGGAGTATGTTAGTAAAGGAATATGTTTTGAAGTTCCATCAGCTATCAAGGTATGCTCCTAATTTGGTGGTTGATATGAGGTCGAGAATGAGAAAGTTCGCTTCTGCGTTTACTAGGGATTTGATCCTGGAGAGCAATACTGCCTTGCTGATTAAAGTTATGGACATCTTGAGGTTAACTATTCATATATAGCAGGTTGAGAATGAGAAGAAGAAGCAGGCAGAGTTTAGGGATAAGCAGGGAAAGAGGGGCAGGTTTTTTTAATAGAGAGGTGCTCAGTCTCAAAGTGGTAGAGATGGTGGCAAGTGGAAGTAGGAGAGTTTTGACTCTTTTTCTGCTAGTGCTTCTTACTAGTTAGGAGACAGGCATCATCAAGGTGGTGATAATTCTTTGGAACAGGTTACCCAATCTCAGGAAAGCGGAGGTCATTCAGTTTTTTCATGTCCTCTTTATCAATTCTATGGATATCCTCATCGGTGTTGTTGAGAGGAAGGAAGGAACAAATGCTTTAGGTATGGCTAGGTAGGCCATCGGCTCAAGGATTGTTCGATCAATAAGGTTGCTATGAGGGAGAATAAGATTCTTGTAGCTTCATCTTCTATTCCTACACCTAGTGTGGTGGCATCTACTTTTGTTACTGCTCCTGGTTCTAGTATTGGTCAGAACAGGTTATATGCTTTGGCATCCCAATGGGAATCCAAGGCAACACTTGATGTTGTCACTGGTATGTGTCATTTTTTCTCTAGTGATGCTTATAGTTTGCTTGATACGGGGTCCACTCTTTCTTATGTGACTCCATATATGGCTGTGTCTCTTGGTTTTGATCTGGAAGTTATCTCGGAGCCTTTTTTATTTTTACCCCAGTAGGTGACTAGATTATTGCTAAAAGAGTCTATAAGGGGTGTGTGGTATCTGTTGGTAGTAAGCAGACCTTGGAGGATCTATTTGAGTTGGATATGGTAGATTTTGATGTAATTTTAGGTGTAGATTGGTTGCATTATTTCTATGCATCTGTTGATTGTCGGACCCATAGGATTATCTTTAAGCTCCCTGATGAACCAGTTATAGAATAGGAAGGTAGTTCCTTAGCTCCTAGGGGAAGGTTTATGAATTAACTTAGAGCTCAGAGGTTAATCTCCAAGGGTTGTCTTTATCACTTAGTCTTGGTTAAAGATTCTAACTCGGAAGGTCCTTTTTTATCTTCGGTCCTTATGGTTAATTAGTTTCTAAAGTTCTTTCTGGATGATCTTCCTAGTGTTCCTCTAGATAGTGAAATAGATTTTGGTATTGATTTGCTTCCAAGCACTCATCCAATATCTATTCCTCCGTATAGAATGGCTTCAATTGAGTTGAAGGAACTCACGGAGCAACTTAGGATCTTCTTAATAAGGGATTTATTCATCCTATCATTTCTTCGTGGGGTGCACCGATGTTGTTTGTGCGCAAAAAGAATGGTTCCCTTTGGATATGATTGATTACAGGCAGTTAAACAATGTA
Source organism: Capsicum annuum (assembly GCF_002878395.1). Classification (NCBI taxonomy): domain Eukaryota; kingdom Viridiplantae; phylum Streptophyta; class Magnoliopsida; order Solanales; family Solanaceae; genus Capsicum; species Capsicum annuum. Next base: position 117,165,359 of record NC_061122.1, on the reverse strand, counting down.
AAAGTCAAGAACAAGTACCCTCTCCCAAGGATAGATGATCTGTTTGATCAGTTATAGGGTGCCAAATTCTTTTCTAAGATAGATGTTTAGTCTAGGTACCATCAACTTAAGATTAGGAAGGTAGATATCCCTATGATGGCTTTTCGTACTCAGTATGAGGATTTTGAGTTCTTGGTGATGTCATTTGGATTGACTAATGCTCCGGCAGCATTTATAGACTTGATGAACAGGGTGTTCAAGCAGTATTTGGATCTCTTCATCATTGTGTTTATTGATGACATTCTAGATTATTTGAAGAGTGAAGCGGATCATGCTAATCACCTCCATGTGTTGTTTTAGACCTTGAAAGACCAATAGTTGTATGAAAACTTCTCTAAGAGTGAGTTTTTGTTGAACACCGTGACTTTCTTAGGCCATACTATTTCTAGTGAAGGGATCATGGTGGATCTGTAGAAGGTTGTTACGATGAAGAGGTGGTCTAGGTCCATGACTCCATTTGATAGCTATAGCTTCTTGGGTTTAGCTAGGTATTATAGGTGGTTTGTGGAAATATTTTCTTCAATAGTTGCTCCTTTGACTAAGTTGAATCATAAGAAGGTTACATTTTCTTGGTCGGATGCTTGTGAAGGGAGTTTTGAGAAGTTGAAGAATAAGTTGACTTCAGCTCCAATCCTGACTTTGTCAGAAGGCAATGATGAGTTTGTGGTTTATTGCGATGCATCTTGGATAGGGCTTAATAGTGTTTTGATACAGCATTGGAAGGTGATTACCCATGCTTCCAGGCGGTTGAAGGTATATGAGAAGAATTATCCTACTCATGATTTGGAGTTGTTGGAGGTTGTGCTTGCTTTGAAAATTTGGCGACATTATTTGTATGGTGTTCACGTGGATATCTTTTCTAATCATCAGAGTCTTCAGTACTTGTTCACTCAGAAAGAGCTTAATCTCAGGCAGAGGAATTAGCTTAAGCTTCTCAAGAATTATGATATGAGTCTTCACTACCACCTAAGTAAGGCTGGTGTAGTTATTGATGCTCTCAGTAGGTTATCAATGGGGAGTTTGGCTCATGTGGAGAAGGCAAGCGGGAATTTGTGAAGGATATTCACCGCTTAGCTAATCTTGAAGTTCGTCTCTTGGACTCTGAGAATGGTGGGGTGATGGTGCAAGACGTGGTTTGATCATCTCTGCACATCTCTTGGTGCAGAGATTAAGGAGAAGCAAGTGTTGGATACTATCTTGATAAGAATTAAGGGTGATGTTTGTGGAAAAAAGGTACTGGTGTTTGAGATCAGTGATGAAGGTACTTTTTGGTACCAAGGGCGGTTGTGTGTTCCTAATATCGATGAGCTGTGACAAAGGGTTTTTGCTGAGGCACATGAGTTGCGCTATGTTGTTCATACCAGCTCGACTAAGATGTATCATAATCTTAAGAAGATCTACTGGTGGAATGGCATAAAGAGGGATATGGCTGATTTTGTTGCCAAATGTATAGTGTGTCAACAGGTTAAGGTTGAGAACATAAGACCAAGAGGGTTGTATCAAGAAATTGATTTGCCCAAATCAAAGTGGGAAGTGATCAATATGGACTTCATTACCGCTCTTCCTCATTCTCAAAATTAGTATGATTTGATTTGGGTCGTCTGGATAGGATGACCAAGTCTATGAATTTCTTGCCAGTGCAGACTACCTTTTTGATGAAGGATTATGCGAGGTTGTATCTTCAGAAGATTGTGAAGCTGCATAGTGTTCATATTTTGATTATCTCTGATCGTGGTATACAGTTTATGTCTCATTTCTGGCGGTCTTTCTAGAAAGGGTTGGGACTAAGGTTAGTCTGAGTAATGCTTTTCATCCACAATTGGATGGGCAAGTGGAGAGAACAATCTAGACATTGGAGGATATACTTTGGGCCTGTACGGTTGACTATGGGGGAAATTGAGTTGAGCATCTACCTTTGGTGGAGTTTGCTTACAACAATAGCTATCATTCGACCATTGGTATGGCTCCTTTTGAGGCAATGTATGGTAGGAGGTATAGATCTCTGATTAGGTGGTTTGAGCTTGGGGAGGCAAATTTAATTTGAATTTGGTCTATCAAGCGATGGAGAAGGTTAAGGTGATTCGGGATAGGCTTAAAGCTGCCCAAAGTCAGGTCAGTTAGGATCACTATAAGGCTTTTCTTAAGTTTGTAACGTAGGTTAGGGGCTGGTATGATATTCATGGATATTTCAGAGTGACTATACATCCTTGACACTACACTAAACTCTTGGGGTTTCAACTCCCAACCTTCTTTTCTTCCTCTCTTTGATTGATCACTCATGCTCAAGATGGATGCGGTCTTTTCAACTATCACATTATCTTTTACACAACTTTTTTATATTTTATTCCTTTTTCACCGCATTTAACTTTTTATTCTTTTCTTTTATTCTTCCTCTCTTCATACTCATTTTGTATCACACACCCCTATGATAGCCACCCTCAACTTAGGCTGTTTGCCTAAGTCAAGGTGCACAGTGTCCAAGGAAAACTATGGCTAAAACAGGTTCATTGTGATGTAAATGGGAAGATGAGAGGTGTCGTAGAAAGATATAGGCTAATTAGGCTTAAAACATGGATCAAGAGATACTATGCACATAGGGAAGATCATTTTGGCTAAAGTGGGCTAAAATAAAAAAACGGCCTATGATCCTTTTCTAACTCCTATCCTATGACCATGGCAAGACTAACAGGGCAAGTTCTAGATTCAACACACAATGGGAACTGAGTAAGACCTTACACACACAAGGCGCACGAGTATCTCGCATATCACTACTTATCCAGTTCATGCAGTTGTTTAACAAAGGTTATTCAGTTGCCAGACTAATGCCACAAAAAGATACACCGTGGTCACAAATAGATGCCATTCACTTAGTAATATATCAGACCAATGGAGAGGTGCTCAAAAATCACAAAAACAAGTTAACTGCCTTAGTTACTTGTATTTCTCCTAGTCAACTACAACACATCATAAAACAAGCGCAATATGCCAAAACATACCGGCTCTACTAGGAACAAGACTCCGGGGAAAAGAGGTACGATAACAAAAACCCCAGGAGGACATCAACACCCATAAGTAGCACAAACACCCTCAACTTAAAATCATGCAATGTCCCCAATGTGTCAAACCAAATCAAGAGAGTTAGAAACATACCTATGGCACCATGGGTGCAAAGATCTGATGTCAGTCATATAATACGAATACAAATAACAAAATACCTTGGGTTGCCTCCCAAGAAGCGCCTAATTTAGTGTCGCAGCACGACAATATCTAGTCATCTTTTATCCCTCTATTTTGACGATTTAAATTGTTGGCCCATCTTTTGATCTTTACGTCTTTTAGGTCCGTTGGGTAAATATGAGGGCATGATAAGGAATGTTCTATCACTCCACTTTGAAAACTTGAACCGCTTGCCCAATTTTGCATCAAACTTTCATGTGGGCTCACTGGGCAACGATGAGGATCTTAAAAAGCGAAAAAATGGATATTCGATCTTTAAGCTTCTTTGCCTTTAAGACTGGGGTTGTAGTATACCCTTTTGGAAAGATAAACTCTAAAATGTAAGAATTTTCCTCCTCATTTTCAAAATTCATCATTTTCTTGGGTAGTTCAACTTTCATCACATCCATCAAGCATAATGTTGAAAAGTGATTCGAATGAGGACTGACTCTCAATTCTAGAGTAGCGTCTCTATTAGTAACTTACCCCAAAATGGACTAGTGTCTTCACAAGGATTGTTCTTGATTTCTTCTTTCAATTCTAGTACCATTTCCTCATTTTCAAAATTCATCATTTGCTTGGGTAGTTCAACTTTCATCATATCCACCAAGCATAATGTTGTAAAGTGGTTCGAATGAGGACTGACTCTCAATTTTGGAGTAGCGTCTCTATTAGTATCTTTACCCCAAAATGGACTAGTGTCTTCACAAGGATTGTTCTTGATTTCTTCTTTCAATTCTAGTACCATTTCCTCATCTTTGGCATCTTCGTTCATGAATGGTTTGGTTGGTTGGAAAATCTCCAATGGAAGATCAACATTAATCTCATCATCAGTATAGAATTCTTGCTCCTCATCTTCACACTCTTCCATTATGTTAAATGATTCCATAGACAAGATATCATCTAAACATAATATAAGAGAATGCTTTGAATAATTGACCTCTATATCTATCTCCTCGTGAATGATCGGCTTCATGTATTGACGCATATCACATATGATATCATATATTTCTTTCCGAAGATCCAACATTTGTTGAAACATAGCTTTAATGCCACTCTTACCGGTGCTTTTTTCTTTCTTTTCTTGACCATAAGACCTATCGAACTCATAAGAAGAACTAGTATTTGGGTTAGCTCAATAGGGGGAGGGGGCATTTAGGCAATCACTCCAATGTCCATCTTGACCACCACATAAAGAACAATCATACTCCTGGTAGGATGGATATGGTGCACACATCTCTCTCCAGAGAGCATATCTACAATCTTACCAAAAGTGAGGTCCATCACAATATAGACATGGATCATCAAGATAAGATTTCCAACTCTCAAGCTTATATTCATTCCACGATGCCATAGTAATAAGTAAACTAAAATAAAAATCTACCTAACATAAGAAATAAAAGAAAACTAAAAATAAATATTTACAAGTTTGAATTCAAGCTAGTAGGTTAAAATTCCAAACTAACTCAATACGCCAAATTATTCCCCGGCAATGGCACCATTTTTGATAACGCTTAAATTACACTCTTAAATGGGTGTAAGCAATCGTTGTCAATATAAAACCCAACTAGGTTGGGGTCGAATCTCACAGGGAACAATGTGAGTGGCGATTAAACTAGTTTGAAACTAAATCTACAAGTTAAATTCAAACAAACAATATAAAAAAATAAAATGGGGGTTGTGGAGATTAGCAAATAATTTTTGGTCACTTTAATTTTAGTGTTTGTCAATCAAGAGTTTATTAAATAACCAGGATTATGTTCACTAGGGCTTACGGAACATAACATATGCTACCATTAACTCAAGGTACTCATGGTGGTTAAGATGACAAGCTATCTTTATCGATGATATGCTCAAATGTCTCTCGACCTATTTGAGCGTCTAATTTCCTAATCCTCTCGGATTTAGGGAATCGCAACTCACTGCCCAGATTTTACCTCAAGTTAATCAACCTTGTTACAATGCTGATTATTACACGAAGCCTTTCCTAGTCCCTGTTGATAATTCACTTCCTACTATTTATGATTTCCTTCTCAAGCAAACCAAAGTAGGTACACCTATTGTTTGCAACAAACAAACATAAATTCTAATCTTAGAATTACCAAGAAATCCTAACACTTATTAAACCTTGAGTAATTAATTACTACCTTATCATGACCTAACCCTAGATCCCATAATCCAGGTTAAGGGTGTTCAGCCACTTATGATGCAAGAAATAAGAACAAAAATTGAATTGATAATTGAGAAGATTAACTTACAATAATGAAGAAAATCAAAAGTGAACTTGAAATTGAATCATAAAGCAAACACTGAAATATTAGTTTAGAGAGAGGAGAGAGAAAAGTCGTATATTGTCAATATGTCAATGATGATGGATAAAAATATATCCCTCTCAAAACCCTAAAATAAGGTTTTAAATAGTTAACCCTAAATAAGGAAATAAAATTAAAGTTTCTAATTTTCTTTGAATTAGATGGCAGTGCTCGTGATGGCCTATCATGATCTTGATGGCCTATCACAGACGCCATCAACTTCTCTACAAATTTATCTCTTGCTGCCTAAGGTTGATGACGATGGTGATTCCCTATCATCATCTTGAAGGCGTGTCATGATTTCCATCATAAAATCTTCCTGTAGCTTTACATCTTCTGTTTAAGGTTGACGACATCCATGACAGCCTATCACTAGGATGACGACGTGTCATGGATGTCGTCAGCCATACTTAGCTCTCTATTTGGTTCCAATTTTATAATTTTTTCTTCCTTTATTTGTGGTTCCCCCTCTTTTCTACTTTTGCTGCCAAATCAAAGTAAAATAATCAAAAATGACTAAAGTTTCTCAAGACTTCAGAATTATTTAGAGTTAAAAGCTTCAAATGTGTTAGCATGGGCTCACACATCAGTGGACAAGGTAAGTTTACTTTTCCTAACCTAGCCTTCTAATATAATCCATTGAGAAGTTGACAGATATGGATCATCTGTTGTAAAAGCTAGATATTCTAGTGCATTGGCGGTGGTTCAGATGTAATAGATTAAGCATCTGTTGCATAAGTTGCATTAGATAGGTAATCTATTAACAAATTCAGAGAACCCTATACAATAGATAGACCATCCTTTGTGTATTTCCATTTTATTTTTCTTTTTTAAAATCACTAACTTTTTTAAAAATTGTCTTCTTACATCATAGTATGTTGATAAAATTCTCTGTTTCATGAGGGGCAGGTAATTAGTGAACCGGGATACTTATGATACAACTGATAGGATAATGGACCTCAACTTCTACAACAATTTCAATAACAGTTATGCTAACCTCATTAAGCTAGCGTCAACTCCCAATGGCTCAAGATTTAATTCGTTAATTTTTGGGTTTGAATGGGATGAAGATATGACTAATTATATTAGAGGAAAGAGGCCATATCTACACAGTAAGAATTGGACCAAAGCAAAGAAGATTCTTGCATTCATGAACAGGGATGAAGATATGATTAATTATGTTAGAGAGAATGTTGACCTCATAATCTGTTGCTTGAGGAGGGCATTGTTCCCTAACTTGTTAAGGCAGAGTGGACTAATGATCATTTTCCAGCAAAACTGTTGAAGCAAACAAAGGATTTTGAAGGTCAAAACAAGGACAAAGACCTTCCAAAAAATAAAACTGGTGTCGTATGCGGATTATATGCGCTTGCACACATTGAGTATTTGTTGAACAGGATAGAAATGATCGAGCTAACGACCTTTCTATGTGACAACGCTGTGTTTAGGATGCAAGAGATCTTGGCTTATGGGATACTAACTAAATGCCTAGAGCCTGTGGATACAAAAGAAGATGTAGAAATACAAACACCATGACAATTTTTAATTAATGAAAATTTTTTATATTTGATGAAAATTGAATTTTTTATAATGCAACAGATTGTCTATTAGTTGTAACAGATAGTCTATCTGTTCTGATAGATAGTTTATCTATTGTAATAGGTTGGTCATATGTTGTATTATGTAGGTTTTTATATCTAAGTCTATCTGCTACAACAGATAGGTGTAATACCCCGTATTAATCTTGGCTCAATTTAACTCACAGTTGTATGTTAAGGGGGTCCAAGCCTTGGAATTTTCACTAAGTATTGAGGACTTGGTTATTTACAAGACCCCTAAACTTTGATGATTTTATTTTTAACCTTTCTGACCTCGGAACTTTGATTTTTGAGTTGATTCAAGATCGGGGTGGTTTAAATTATGTCTCGAGTGAGTTTTGGAATTTTTGAATGAGAATAGAGGCATGTTTGGAAAACAAAAATAGTAGCACCACTAGGATAAGCGGGAGCTGCCCCCTCCAGTCTGTTGGGGTAAGGCGAGCGCTACCCCCTCTAGTCCACTACTCTAAGATGGGCGCCGCCCGTCCTAGTCCACTGCTACAAGACTTGCATCACCCCCTCCTTATTTTTTCCAGCTTTGTTCTTGATATTTTAAGGGTATTTGGGTCATTTCCCTTTACCCAACTCATCCATAACACAAATTTGGGACTCCCATAGGGCATATTTGGGCCTTTTACTCACAAATCCTCTCAAGAAAAATCCTCTATCTTTCCAAGAATAAACTCTAACTCTTTCACAAGAAACTAAGAAACTCAATCTTCAAGTTTAAGAAATTCTCAAGGAATCTTCGAGAATTCATCTAGTGAGGTAAGTGGGATGCTCATCTATGGTCCCTTTAAATCATGGATACCAAAATCCTCTTTTGGTTTAAATTATGATTTTACACCTATTCTAGATGAAATAAATCCATGAATGTCCTGTTAATTAAATTTCAAATTTAAGTTACAAGTGTTTTAAGTAGAATGAGTCATATCATTCTTCAAATTTTCCAAATTCCCATGTCATGATCCACTGATTTCAGGATTAACCCTCAAGTTATGAATTAAGCCATGTTATTATGTTGTTTTCCTCATGTTTAAGGCATTCTTATGTCCAAATTTATGATTACTACATATTTGATGAAATGCCCAAGTGTTGGTTATTTGAACTGTGATTTAATACTTTAGTATTTCAAGTTTGATAATATATTGTATAATCATTCAATGTTGGTGGGTTATGAACACCTGATACCTAGTTATTTTACATGATTTCAATGTCTCAGAAATGATTTTAGTTCAACCATGAGTATTATCATTTAGTCAGTTGTTATTATCAAACCATGATGAGCAATGTCAATTGTATGTTTAGTCGTATCTAATTCATCTCAGTTCAGTATCAGTGTCATTTCAGTTGGGAATAAGACTTAGCACCGATCAAACCTAATAACGGGGGATCACCCACCAGTTAGGATTGGGTCCTTAGTTGCAGTCTCTAAGTTCTAGAACTACATTGCCAGCATAGGATTATGAGGTGTCACCTGCCATTTTAGGACTGACACTCTATTAGGTTTCACCCACTAATTTAGGACTGACTCCCTAGTCCTTTGGGACATCAAATTAGTGGATCCGCACAGCCAATGTTAGTACTCATGGCATGGTACTGAGACCCTTCTAATGGGGTCACAGGTTGGACCCCGATTAACTTAGATTGGGGTATGTCGGTTATATCATACCTCCCACAGTCTCAGTACAGTATTTAGTATATTTCAATTTGTTTTGCTTGACCAAGTGTACAGAGCCTCAGTTATTCAGTTATACATAATTCAATTATTCAGTTTATAGATTTTTTTAGAAACATATTTATACTTGGTCTTGCATTCATAAATATTATATTATCATCTATTTATGTTCAGTTATTTCAGTCATTCCTCATCTAATATACCAGTACATTCAAAGTACTAATCGTATACTTTTCTTTGTGTTATGTTGTCTTATAACATAGGTTCGGATGCTCAATTCCCGACCACTCTTTGACAGCTTAGCGATGTTCAATAGCAATAGTGGTGAGTCCTAATCCATCGAGGACATGATTTTTTTTATTTTAGATATCCAGTACTTTTTTATGTTTAGTGAGTTAGAGTTAGTTAAGGGTCTATCCCATCAACTCCTCAAACAAATATAGAGGCTTTTAGAAAAATCAGACAATAAACTAGGTAGACCATCAATTACTTTAAGTTTTATCAGTGGTTTCAGACATTTCAGTATTTCGTATTTTAGTATTCTAGATTTAAATTATCTTATCAGAGTATCTTCCGCATATGTTATTTTTTTACTATTTTATTCAATGCTCATAGTGGGTACTAGCTCATGGTCACTTGTGACTTTAAGCACCATTGTCGTGACTAGGGGGTAGCCTCGGGTCATGACAATAGGTCATCTATTGGAACAAATCAAAATAGTAGGAAGACCTGTTTGATAATTTCTAACAGATGACTTACATATTACAACATATGTCTAAATTTATTTGATAATTTCCAATAGATGTCATCTGTTGCAAAAAATATATTATCTGTTGCAACATTCAAATCTAGTATTCTATTTTAATGAATAAGCTCAAGTCTAAGGATAACATAGACAAAATAAAATAAATCGAAGCCTTCAAAAATTACATGAAATAAATCAGTAAATAAATAAAATATAAAAAAATTATTATGGATACAGAAGATCTACTCCTCAACAAATAAATTAATAATTTAAGTTTTGGTGCCAATAATTCCTAAGGAGAGGTTATTACTTTGACAAAATCATGTTGTAAAGACCTACTCAATATGGATAAGTTGTTCTTTATCCGGTGCTATGGAATTTAGATTTTGTCATTATGGATCTTTAATGTCGCTTGCGTATGGTTTCTGAGCTCTTGTTTCTCTGTATTGCCATAAAAGAGTAGCATATCTTTTAAAAGTAATCCAACATCAAGTCCATAATTTGGTACTTATAATCCATCACTCAAATACTCGGCGTAAGTGATAACAAAAAGACCACAATCTCTACCTTTGTAGAAATCAGATAATTCATATCTTGCAATTAATGTAAGCATTGTGAAATTAATGAAATGAAACAAAATCATGATACTTGATTCATACTTATTGGCTACTAATGGGTTGGAAATTCCTTCAATATATTCTACATCAAATGAATTTCTCATTTTAACTCGGTATGCTTCAATCGTCCACCAATTAGTGGGAACCTTTTGGTTCAAAAAGCCACTTACATCAAGGTAAGTAGGCAATATTTTGGCTGGCTTTTGTATCCACACTATGGCTGAGAACGTCTCCTTCTTAATATTGAGACGTAAACTCGGATGTACCTCTCTTTTAGAAGGACGATAGCCAACACCTAGTGGAATTCATCACCGCAATTGATTGGGATGTACACTTCATCGATCAAATGCCAAGGTAAGCCAGCTAGAATGCTAAAACCTTTGATGATGTTGATTCAGCATTTCTCATTATGAAAAACTTTCGGTTTTTGTTGATGATACCTATCGTAGGCATTATTGATGTAAACTTTGTATAAATAATTACCTATCATGTATCCGTATTGTTCTTGTGTTTGCAACTTGGCCTTCTTTCAGAGGTAGTAAAAAATGACATTGATGTACTGCACATTTTATCAAATCGAATATTTTAGATTACTTGATAATAAAATTAATACACAGACACAATTAAATAAAGTACTAATAGTAAGATGTATGGCATTTAAACCTCATCATTCTAGCAAGTTTGTGGTTGTGACATCAAATAAAACTAATTTTTTGTTCTGGGATGTGCAACAACAAAGTCAAACATATCTGAACCAAGATCCAATTCATTCACTTTGTAGTGTTTGTCATTTTATTTTTTGCATAATTTATATATGTTAATGTCATGTTTTTACATCAAGAATTGTTTAAATCAATATCTTTAAAAATGATTTATGTACCTGCCGACATGAATATTTAACAGCCTATCTGCAATCCATTCTGAATAGTCGTTGATCAACTTTGTTAGTTTTTTGGAGCCTCATCTAAGATGTTAAACCCTTTAAACAGGTAATTTTTCTATTCTTGTGGACTGACGGGCTTCACTTTTTCTTTGTCTTTAGAAGCACTTGATGGATTATAAACTATGATATTATGATGTTCGACAGTAGCTTCTACTGTGACATCCACCTGGAAAGCCAAAATTGTCAATGTTAATCACAAAGATACTAACTCATCTATTTTAGAAAATCAAACAGGACTTTCTCCTGTTTTAGTTTGTCCAAAAAGATGAGTCATATGTTGTAATAGATGGATCATTTGTTGGGATAAATTAAAATAGGAGGAAGACCTGTATGATAATTTCTAACAGATGACTTATCTGTCGCAACATATGACTCATCCATTTGGACAAACTAAAATAGTAGGAAGCTTGTCCAAACAGATGACCCATCTATTGCAGTAGATAGGTCATCTATCAGTACAAATTAAAATAGTAGAAATACCTATTTGATTTTCTAAAATGGATGAGACATATGTTACAACAGATAATGTGTATGATCCAATAAGTTATCAACTATTGTAACAGATGCATATATCTGTTTGATAATTTTCATCAGATGTATCATGTAATGCAACATATATGTAGTCTATTTGTTTTTTAGAATAAATGATATATATTCACCCTCTTCATCTCATACTGCTCTTCTGTGGCCCTTGTACATTGATCAAAAGTGCAAGATAGAGAGATAGAGAAGTTTCAACGCTTGATGATGCCTTGAAAAATTCTTTTCTTCTCTTCTTAGCCGTCTTAATATCTATGGAGTGTATGGATATGAAATCTTCTTTGATGGAATGACACCCCTTCTTAGATGTCAATTCCCTTACAAAAGCAGTAATGCATTAATAGAATTAATCACTCTATCATATTTCGCCTTGCAGCCTTGACATCTGCATACAGAACATTTGCTGGGAAGGGCAAAATCTGTAAAACTAGTATGATCATAAACATAATGGTTTGTTGTTTCAAAAACTACAAGAGGAGCATCATTAGGCCCAATATCAGCACCAATATCACTACCACTGCCAATACCAACAGCTCCATCACCACTAACACCATCAGCAACAACAAGCCCACTCTTTAAAATTATTTTTCTTGTGATGTTTGTTGCTCCAAATAATTATTTTTTTATATTATCGATGACCTTAGGGTAAGATAAAATTTGCACAGATTGTAAATAAGAAAACATGCCATCTTCAACTCTTGATTGATCGGAACAATCCACGGATGCAAAATCTAAAATAAATCAGTACATATATTAGAATGATGATTAAATCGTTTAAAAAATCATTAATTAAAATAAAAACATAATTAGAATTAAACTTACTGCTTATTTTGGGAGGTTGAAGAGATCAAGAAATTTTACATTTTTATCAGTTTTGGCCGACAACCGTCTCAGGATTCTTGGACATGAAACTTCTTCTTGGTAGTTTACTTGTTGTCTCAAATAAGAAATGTCTTCAAATGCCCAAGTCTATAAAATAACGTTAATAAATCAAAAGCATTAATCAATAAAATATAAATAAATCGTAATAAAGGAAATATTTACCTTGAAAGCTCATAAAAATTCATATAAGTTGATTGTCTTTGGCGTTAATGGAGTTAATAAATATTTGGCAGTCATTTTGAAGCTTTCATAACCCCAAGGATAGATGTTAAATATTTCAAGATCCTTAGAGAGTTTTATTAAATCGAGTGGTACGTTGTTGTTAATGTCTCTCGCCAAAAGAATATTATGTACAAATCAAACTAAACACAATGAATTCTTGTGTTTCTTCGAATTTATTTGACCTTTCAACTCTTCTATTAGGTTTTTGTTTTTGAAGCTTGGACCAACAAGGGACACGAAGACATCACCATCACTTGAATTGCTTCAGCCTTTTTTGGGTATGGGGTGCTTTCTTTAAGGTTAGAATTGGTACTTAAGAAGGAGAAGATGGGTAATATTTTAGTCTAGTAACTGTGGAAAACTCCTTCCAATCAAAACAAACATGTATGTCACAGTAATTTATCCATACCTCATCCATCTTATCTTTATTTTCACACATAAACCTACGCTTGTGAAGATCATATACTATTTTTATTTGGAAACAAGCATTACTGTCCTCTGGAAAATCAAGATATTGCCCAAAGCAGCTGTCCTTAAAATAAGCATTCAATTTTTGGCCTCAAAGTATTTTTTAAAAGGCATCGAAAGATTTTCCAAAGGCTGACTTAACCACTAAATCACCAGTTAAATTTATGGCACCATCACACTATATTCTCATAAGATAACTATCAATGCTGAAGGTTTTGACCAAATCTTCAGTGGAAGGGCTATTAGAATTTGGATTATCTCCTTTGAAACATTCCTTATCCCAATGTTTATTATCTTCTGCTGCTAATTGAGATAATGCTTGTAAAGAAAGCTTAAAAAGTGGTGGATGTAGCCTAGCTAATACAAGCCAAATGACCATCAAAGATTTTTATGACATTATTTGAATCCAATACATGAAAAATCAAGCTTTGATCACATTGAGGACACGGTAACATACATGGAGGAACCAATTTGAGTACACCTTCGAGCAAACCTGCGTGTGAAAAGTTTCTTGGGGGCTTGCCTTTGAGGCACACCCGAGACTACAAGTTGAACCATAGCTTTAGAGCTTGAAGAAGGCATCTTTGAGTGTTGGAACTCATTAAGGGCATTTTAGTCATTACACATGTTGATTCCAGACACATCAAGTCCGCCCCTCTCATTAAGGGTGTTGTGGTCATTTTATCTTTCATTTGTAATACTCTATAAATAGTCTTCTATTAGGTTATTTGCAATTTAGTTTTGATGATGATATTTTGAGAAAAATAGTCTTGAACTCCATTGGTAGGAACACTTAGTGTAGGTCTTGGAAAAGCCATTACTGTAGGGCTTGGAAAAGTTGTGTATTAGATATTGCTTAAAAACGGTGATTGTAAGTGGATTTAATTCACTTGGCGATCATCGTAAGAGTTTGGTGTTGTTATTGCGGGTCTTAGGGGTCTCATCATTTGATACACGATTTGGTTCCTAATTCTTGTAATCTCGTATGTCAAACTATCTATCTTTTCATTATTGTAATATTGTGTTTGTTGTTATCTTCTTGATTTGAGTTGTTGCCATAGCTATTGTTCATCTTGCACATTTGAGGCTTGAATTCTTATTATCCTGTCTCAGCTTATCTTGGTGATTCCTTGCTAGTTTTGGTGTTTATTAACTTGATCCATATCATTTGGTATCAAATCAAGGATTGATTTCATTCCTACAAAATTAATCTTGGGATTTTTATCTTGAAAAGCAAAAAAAAAAGGTGTTGAAAACTGAAAATCTGACAAAAAAAATATTTTGTCTCACTACCGTAATATAAGCAACTTTTAATATTTACCGATCTAAAGGTGAGTGCATTCGAGTGTTCATGAGAAGCTTTTACTACTAATCTTTTTTCTTTATTTTGTAGGTACAAGGTGATATAAGGGGAATATATCTTTGATAGTCATAGATTATTATGACTACAACATGGGAGACTACGATTGTAGTGGGGGGTTTTATGGCTACGAAGTTTATGGAGATTATGGGGGCTATGAAAATAGCCATAATCAAGATATGGGCAGAATTGATGGTCACGGGTTTGAGGGAGAAAATAAGATGAATGAGGTTCCTAGTGCCTACGTTGAATATGGAGATAATGAAGAGCCTTGTGGTGTTTTTATGATGAATATAGGGAATGTAAGAAGTCTTACACTTTCCACTCCAAACCTAGAATTGGTGTAAGGTATAACCCTTTTATTCGCAGAGCTTATGAGAGCTATAGTGAGAGTGCACGTGTGGAGTATGAAGATTCATATTCCTCACCTTGTAGTACTTCTTATCAATGTCGAAATGGTTTGAATAGTTATACTAGCTATAGTGGAGGTCATGTATGCTTAGGTACGGTTTGATTTGCACAACATAGAGTTTCAAATATGAAAAATTAGCTTAAGGTTATGAGAGGCCAATGGGGAAATCATCTCATTACATCCTTTCTTCCCAAGTCCTAAAGAAAAGTGAACACTTACTCCAATCTGAATATAAATGGGAGACAAAAATTCAAGAGGAGTAAGGGTGTGCAAGGTGGCAATCTAAAGGTGGAAAAAAAAGAGGTTGTGAGGAGTGAAGTGAGGGAGTTTCCACTAAAAGCTAACATTGTTTGTCCTTCTATTTATAAGGATATTTTTGTAGGTACCAACATGGCAAGCAGAGCAAAGCAAGTGCTAAAGGAGACCTTTGAAGACTTGACTAGGGAAACCTTAGTTGCTGCCAAAGATTGTGGGGGACCTTCACACCAAGGTAGAGAAGAATGTGCTCAAGAACTTCAAGATAAAATATCTAACTCTTACATTTTTGTGCATGTGAATAGTGATTGTGTGGTTTGTAGCCTATTGAGTGTGAGTAGTAGCTTACCTATATCTGAGTCAATTGATTCCTTGCCTCTTGTTGATGATATTCTTGTATGATCAATTTAAGTCCACCTAGTTTTGAAGCCAATGTGTTGAATAAAAGTACATCGTATATTGATTCTTTGCCTATTATTGATAATTTTCATGTTGTGAGTGTGGATACACTAGTTGATCCTATTAATGACCGAATTGAAACTTCTTGTAAGATCAATTTATGTCCACCTAGTGTTGAAGCCATTATGTTCAATGATAATACATCATCTTGCGATAATTGTATTGATCAACTTGTGTGCAAATATAGTCCACCACTTAAGGTTATATGTGTTATAATTAATAGACCTCAATAAGTGAAGAATTTGAAAATATTGGTCAAAATGATAGGAGTGAACCCATGAGCTTACCCTTGGGTAATGATTCTAATATTTGCTTGGGTCATAGGGATAATCATGTGCTTGAAACCTCTTTGAAACTTAATAATGATCCTTTAGAGAGTGAACTTGCTTGTTCCAAAGCTACCCATCGGGTAGACCATTATCTCTTTAGGTATAATATCTTGTTCGAAGATTTTATAATCACTCCTAATAAACCTAGTGGTGAGAATGATGTTGAGGTATAGCTTGTTTTGAAGGCTATAGCATATATGCTAACCCTCTATGGTATGATAACATTCCTTCTAAAGATGGAAATCTCTTCTTGAAAGATGAAAGTACTCTTAAGGGTAAGGAATGTGTAGTCTTAAAAAGGAATAACCAATTGGGTGATGATAACTTTGAATTGCTTAAATATTTAAGAAACCCAAGAGGTGGTTTTTCCTTGAAAAATGGTTGTAGATATGATCCTTTGTATGACACCCCACCTTTGCTTGATAATTATGAGGATGAATTGCTTGCTTCTTGTGAAGATTTAATCAATAATTCCTTTGATATTAATGGTGGTACGTGTCTACTTGAGGGTACTTTTATAGAAAGAGAAAGTGTCCATTCATTGGAAATTACTTCCTCCTCTACTTTGTGTGACCTTATTGTTGAGAGTACTCCTAGTCATGATTTTGGAATTAGTGGTGAGTACATACATGAGGACAACTTAGTTGAGGTTGACTTGAGTGACATCTTTCTCTACTCTCTATTTGTGTTTCATGATGTATATGTTATTTTATAGAGTGTGTCTTTTCATTCAGGTGACGTCTATGGGGAAAGAGAGTGTTGTCTAGACCCATGTCTATGGCCACTCTTTCCATTTGACCCCGATGCCAAGTATGGATATGATGATGTCGGCACACCCAACTTGTTTCTAGGTCTACATAACAAGAAACATTTGAATTAGGATGTTGGTATCCTTACCTTTAATGGAAAGTCTTTCTTGGGGATTCACAATCCACTTGAGGGACCAACATTGTACAAGTTAAAGAACTCCAACCAAGATGAAGGGTCTTTAAAGAAAGGGATCCATGAAAGGCTCCAAGATAGTTCACTATTGTGTGTTTCCATTCTTGACCAAGGTTTTATAACTTGTAGGTCAAAAAGAGAGTCTTTTCTTGAAACTACTTTGGATAAACTCCATTTGTGTGATACATTTCTTCTTTATGTGTGTAGAGATGATTACCTCCATAGTTAACTCTTTTGTGCACTTTTCAATAGATTTGTTATATTTAACACGAAGGATCCTTGGTTATATTTTAAGTATGTACCGCCTAGCATGATGATGTTATTTATTGTGCTAACTCTAAACCTCATGTCATGATGATGTGGTACTTGTTTGTCTTCTTTTTGGTCTTTCTTCTCTTTGGTCTTGCAAGGTTTGGATTCGAGGTCAAATCATTATCAAGAAGGGGAGGATGATACAAGCCAAATGACCATCATAGATTTTGATGACATCATTCGAAGACAATACATGAAGAATCAAGCTTTGGTCATATTGAGGGCACGGAAACATACATGGAGGAACCAGTTTGAGCACACCATCGAGCAAACTCACGTGTGGAAAGTTGCTTGGGGGCTTTACTTTGAGGCCTATCCGTTACTATAAGTTGAACCACGACTTTGAAGCTTGAAGAAGGCGCCATTGGAGTGTTGGAACTCATTAAGGGAATTTTAGTCATTACACATGTTGATTCCAAACATACCATGGCCACCTCTCTCATTAAAGGTGTTGTGGTCATTTTACCTTTCATTTGTAATAGTCTATAAATAGTCTTCTATTAGGTCATTTTCTCTTTAGTTTTGATGATGATATTTTGAGAGAAACAATCTTGAACTTCATTGGGAGTAACACTTTGTTTAGGGCTTGGAAAAGCCATTATGTAGGGCTTAGAAAAGTCGTGTATTGGATATTGCTTAGAAACGGTGGTTGTAAGCAGAGTTGATTCCCTTAGCAGTCACCATAAGAATTTGGTGTTGTTATTGCGGGTCTTAGGGGTCTCATCATTTGATACACGATTTGGTTGCTAATTCTTGTAATCTCGTATGTCAAACTATCTATCTTTACATTATTGTATTGTTGTGTTTGTTGTTATCTTCTAGATTTGAGCTGCTGCCATAGCTATTGTTCTTCTTGCACATTTGAGCCTTGAATTCTTGTTATCTTGTCTTGGCTTGTCTTGGTTATTCCTAGTTGGTTTTGTTGTTTAGTAACTTGATCCGGATCACTAAATGCTTCACTTGTTCCTTTACTTGGACTTGATTCGGTTTCTTTTCTTTTGGGAGACATATTATATAAAAATAATAGGAAAATTCAAAAAAGATTATAATTGATTAAAGCATCGCTAAAAAAGGATAATAGTAAATATAACATGTACAATACAATAAGATAATAATTCCAACAGATCACACATATGTTGCAACAGGTGTTATATCTATTGCAACATATAACTAACCTATTACAACATATGAGTAATCTGTAGTAAACAATAAAGTTTCTACACTGTTCTGATTTCTTCCAACAGATCACTCATTTGTTGAATCAAATTTTTGGTTTGGGCAATAGAACAACCGTCCATATTATTTTGATTTCTTCTAACAGAAGTGGCATCTGTCGCAACAGATGAATTATCTATTGGGAGAAATCAAAGTCTTGGACATATTGTCCTGTTAGAATAGTTGATAGGATTTCAAACAACAAATTGGTCATCTGTTGCATCATATAGTTCAGCTATTGTAACATATAACTAATATGTTACAATAGAAGAGTAATTGTTGTAAGCAATAAAAATAGTTTCTATAGTGTTGTAATTTCTTTTAACAAATCATTCATCTGTTGAAACAGATAACTGGTCTGTGCAACAGATCAATTATCAATATTGTTTAGATTTCTTCCAACAGAAGCGTCATCGATCGCAACATATGAATTATTTTTTGGGAGAAATCAAATTTTTGGAAATTTCATCCTGTTGGAATAATTGCTAGCATTTCAAACAACAAATTATTCATCTGTAGCATCAGATGATTTATCTGTTGCATCAGATGGTTCGTCTATTGTAGGAAAAAAATAGTAGCACGATTTTGCTCAATAGAACAACAATAATATCACCGTTTAATATTAAACACACCATTTTTACCAAGAACAACAACAAATCAACCCAGCAACACCAACATAAATAGACGTCAAGAACATCAACAGTGACCAAAAATACCAAAATTATTATTTTGTTTGTACAAATACAAAGAACAAAAATCAAACTTCAAAAAACTCAAAAGACACCATGTAACGCCCCGAGAGTACACCCTGGCATCACACGATGCTTACAGTCCCGAGGGACCATAAGCTAACCCATGAACTAGTACCTGTTGTGAGCACTAAACAATATAATAAATGCAGAAGAACAATTGACTGGCCATATGGTTTAATTAACTGAAATAATACTGAAATATGAATCTGAAGAAAACAACTAATTAAACCTGATAAAATAAAGATAAACTAAATAACTAACTGACATGTCTGAAAGCCTCTAAACTGACAGAATATGAGTTGGCGGGATAGGCCCCAACTAACTCCAACTAACTACTAATCTGAAAGTATGAAATAAAATAATTTGTCCTCTAAATATGAGGACTCACCACTACTACTGCTGAGAGCTTAAGAAGTTTAAGTGCAATCTGGAAACTGGACGTCCGAACCTATGATATGAAACATCATAGCGTAAGAAAAAGAGTAAGCGATCAGTACTTTGAATGTACTAGTATGCTAAATGAGGCAGGCAAATATGCATGGTTTTACGAACGTGAATAAATAATCATCTGAATATGTATGTATAACATAAGGTACTGAATAAAATGTATAAAATCTATAGATACTAAGAATACTTGGAATCTATAATAATTGAGGATGCATAACAATAGTAAATACTGAAGATACGTAAAATTTGTAGTTACTGGGATGCATGACCAAGCATATAACATGGACTAAACATAATTTGTAATTACTGAAATATGATAACTAGATCACTGGTGTCTATATGTTATGGTTAAGCAACTGAAACTGAATAACTAGACTAACTACAGGACTGAGTCTGTAACTAAGACTGTGGGAGGTGTCATCTAACCGACATGCCCCAATCTAAGCTAATCGGGGTCCAACCTGTAGCCCCAGTTGGAAGGATGTTAATATTGCTCCATGGGTACTAACTCTTATTGCATAGATCAACTAAACTGATGTACAGTATTGTCCCGAAGGACTAAGGGTGTCAAGCCTAATCTGATGGGTGCCCCTATGAGATAGTCAAGCCTAAACTAACGGGTGAATTCTCATATCATACGCTGGCTACATAGTTCCAAAATACAAGGACTACTACTAACGACTCTGCCTATCTAACGGGGAAGCCGCCATCCCTGCACTCGCTCGGTGCTAAATCCTACTCCTAACTGAATGACACTGGATTACTAACTATTCTAAGTTTAACTGACCGATCTAGTAATGCTCATAATATAATCTGAATATATTAAAATGAGACTAAGTAAACAGCTATGGTTTTGGGGAATTCAAAACCCCAGGACTCAAAAGCAATAATAGTAAAATCGTACAAATCTTGAAGGGCATAACATGGAAACATTTATTAAAATCCGCTCTTATAGGTATTTCATCAAACACTTAATGTGTATGGTCTTGAGTACACATGGGAATAGTATAGAACTTGGAGTAACAACATAAGTTAAACATCAACAACACTTAACCATGATTTAATTCAGAAAATAGCAACACTAAAACATGGGGGGCTTGATAATGGAAACAATTTCATATACGCATGGTATAAAATCAAAGTTCATGGAGGTTCTTGGTTGAAATCCCAATTAAAGATCATAATTACTTGTAGAGATCATGATTTGAATTTAAAACATGGTACTTGAACTCCATGGTTGAAAGGAACCTATGAATGAACACTATGAATGAACACTTAACATACCTGGGTTGACGAATTCATAAGTATTGATGGTGAGTTCTTGAGATTTGACCTTGTATTTTTGAAGATTAGAGTTTTTTGTTCTTGAAGAGAATTGATTTAATTTGAGAGAATAATGTAAAAATGGGTAAATACGGCTTTATTAGGGCTTAAATCTCGTGTTAGAATAGATTAGGAACTTTGGGAAAAGACCAAACAGCCCTTGAAATATTAAATCGTGGACTGGAAATTCTGATTTTTGGCCTTAGCACGACGCAGTGCAACCACGTTCGTGCCGCTAGAAAATGATAATTGGGAACTGGGCTTATAGAGAGACGCGGTGGAATTGCGGTCTCCAACTGTTTGGGACCTGAAAGTTCACCACGATGCAGGAAAATCACGTTGGTTCACTGGTTTTTAACAATTTCCATTTGCCATGCCTTCGCGATGCGTTAATTGCCAATTTGGCACACTGTTTTAAAAAAATGGCCATAACACTTCACCCGGGTATCGAATTTGGGTGAATTTTATATCGTTGGAAAGCTAATTCAATTTCATACTACTTGATGGGCTTTGAGTTGGAAAATTCTGAGTAGAGCAAAAGATATGCTCATTTGAGGTTGATTAACGTATTATTCTCACACGAAATTTAATCGGTAAGGATCATTTGGATTCTTTTAATAGATGGAAGTTATTTGAGACCTAAATACACTTCAAACTATTATGAAATTATCATAGAGATATATTACACTACACGTGAGCTCAAAATATGATGCTAAAATTGGCTCAAATTTTTTGGGGTATTACAATATCTCCTTCTTGGGAACATTTGTCCCCGAATGAGACTAGCTAGACTAAAAGCACTAAGGAACTGAGAGTACATGCTGAATATACATGATGAAAACATGGTTTAATGATTGGGTCTGAGATGTGATTCATTACTGTGCTAGGTGCATGACTGACATGAACATGATGTGCAACTGAAACTGAGCATGATAAAAAGAAATCTTAATAACATTAATACCTTAAACTGAATCTCAGTTTGCGGAAAAGAGGTTAGGATACTTAGCCCACATATCTGCTTCTGCTTCCTGAGTATCTCCCTCAACGGACTGATTCCGCCAAAGAACTTTGACTAAGGGAACTTCTTTGTTCCTCAGCCTGCGAATATGATGATCAAGGATTTAGACTGGAACTTCTTCAAAATAGAGATCATTCTGAATATCTATGCCCTCTAAGGTAACTATGACTGTTGGGTTACTAATGCATTTGTTTAGAAAGGATACATAGAATACCGGATGTATTAAAGCTAGATCTGATGGCAACTTAAGCTCGTAAGCTACCTTTTCAAAACGGCTGAGACTTCTGTAAGGACTGACATATCGGGGACTGAGCTTCCCCTTTTTACCAAACCTCTTCACTTCCTTCATGGGAGAAATTTTCAAGAATACACAATTACCGATCTCAAACTTGAGATCTTTTCTCCTCACATCTGCATACAATTTCTATTAGCTCTAGCCTGCCTTAAGCCTTTCTCTGATCAACTGAACCTTCTCTAAGGCATCAAACACTAAATCAGGCCCAACTACTGTGGTTTCACCTACTTCAAACCAACCAATTAGAGATCTACATCTCCTCCCAGAGAGAGCCTCAAATAGATCCATTTGGATACTAGAATGATAGTTGTTATTGTATACAAATTTGATGAAAGGCAAGTGATCATCCCAACTAACCTTAAAGTCAACTACACATGCTCTCAATAAGAGTCTAAATGGTTCTTTCTGCTTGACCATAGGTCTGAGGGTGGAAGGTTTACTAAGGTGGACTTGGGTACCGAGACCCTTTTGGAATGCTTTCCTGAAATAAGAGGTAAACTAGGTACCTCTATCTGCGATAATGGATAAAGAAACACCATGCAACCTAAACAACTCTCTGAGGTAGAGTTTGACATAGTCCTCGGCTGAATAAGAGGTATGGACAGGCAAGAAATAAGTTGATTTGGTCATCCTATCGATGATAACCCAAATCAAATCATGTTGATGACGAGTACGAGGAAAGCCTATCACAAAATCCATCTTCACTTCCTACCACTTCAAAGTGGGAATACTGAACTCTTGCATAGACCACTTGTCTTCTGATTTTCAATCTTAACCTACTGACACGTAGAGCACTTGGCTATAAACTCTATAATATCTCTCTTCATCCCACTCCACTAATAGATCTCCCGCAAGTCGCGGTACATCTTGGTGGCCCCTGGATGAACCAAATAATGCGCACTATGCTCTTCTGCAAAGATTCGTTGCCTTAAGTCATCTATACCTGGCACACATAGTCGACCCTGGAAACACAACACACCATCTTTCCTTTAGGATAAAACCTCTACTTTTTGATATTTGACTGACTCTTTCAATGTCATAATACTATGATCTCTATCCTGCTTTTCCTTTACCTCAGAAACTAGAGATGATTCTGAACTACTTTGCACCCACACACTACCCTCTGCTGAATCAACTATACAAATACCTAACCTAGCAAGCTGATGAACTTCTTGAAATAACTTTTTCTTATCATTCTCAACATGAGCAACACTACCCATATATAACCTACTGAGAGCATCAGCCACTATATTATCGTTGCCCAAATGGTACAGAACACTCATATCATAATCTTTCAATAACTCTAACCACCTTTTTTAAATTCAAAACTTTATGAGAAGAGACATACTGCAAGCTTTTGTGGTCCGTAAACATATCCATATATACCCCATACAAATAGTGCCTCCAAATCTTTAAGGAAAATACTACAGTTGCTAACTCAAGATCATGGGGTCGGGTAATTCTTTTCATAGAGCTTAAGCTGTCTAGAGGCGTCGGCCACCACTTTACCCCTCTATATTAAAACACATCCCAACCCAACTCTGGAATCATGACAGTACACAACAAATCCATCTGAACCATCTGGTAACGTCAAAACTGGAGCTAGAGTGAGTCGAGTCTTCAACTCCTAAAAACTCTTCTCATAAGAATCTGACCACTGAAACTTAACTTTCTTCTGAGTCAACCTAGACACGGGGGATGCAATAGACAAAAACTCTTCAACAAACCAGCGATAATAGCCAGCTAAACCTAAGAAACTACTTATATCTAATGGGGAAATAGGTTTGGGCCAGTTTCTCACCACTTCGGTCTTTTGAGGATCAACCCTAATGCCATCACTGGAAATAATCTGACAAAGAAATATTGCTAACCTTGGCTAAAATTCGCACTTACTGAATTTGGCGAACAACTGATAGGCTCTGGGGGTCTGCAATACGATCCTGAGTGGTCTGCATGATCATTTTTGCTACGAGAGTAAATAAGAATGTCATCAATGAAGACTATGATGAACATATCCAAGTAATTCTTAAACACTTAATTCATTAAGTCCATGAAGGCTGCTGGGTTATTTGTCAGACCAAAGGACATGACTAGAAATTTGAAGTGACTATACCGGGTTTGGAAAGCTATTTTTCAAATGTCACATCTCTGACTTTGAGCTGACAATAGCCTGATCTGAGGTTTATCATAGAAAAGTAGCTGGCAGCTTGAATTTCATCGAATAATTCATCGATTCTAGGAAGTGGATACTTATTCTTGATGGTGACTTTGTTCAACTGACTGTAGTTGATACATATTCTGAGAGAATCATCTTTCTTACGCACGAATAGAACTGGTGTACCCCATGAGGAGATGCTGGGCCTGATGAATCCCTTATCTAGGATATCCTTCAACTATTTTTTCAATTCTGTGAGTTCGGCTAGAACCATTTTATATGGTAGAATGGAGATAGGCTGAGTATCTGGGAGAAGGTCTATTCCAAAGTTTACTTCCCTTTCGAAAAAAACCCCGAGAAGATCCTCTGGGAACACATCTAGAAATTCCCTTACTACTAAAATGGACTTAAGAATTGGGGTTTCTGAATTTAAGTCCTTGACTCAAACAAGATGGTAAATACACCCCTTGGATATCATCTTTCTCACTCTAAGGTATGAAATCAACTGACCCCTAAGCATTGTAGTACTACCCCTCTATTCAAGGACTGGTTCATTTGGAAACTGAAAGTGAACAATTTTATTTCTATAGTCAACTGAAGCATAGCATGAGTGGAGCCAATCCATGCTGAGAATGATGTCAAAATCAGTCATCGCTAACTCTACAAGATCAACTGAAGTGACTTTCTAAGATATTGTGATCGGACAATTCCTGTATACCTTACTGGCTACAATGGAAACACCTACTGGGGTAGACACTAAAAAAGGCTCTGCTTAGATTTCAAGACTGATTCTGAAGTTGACGGTTATATAAGGGGTTATGAAAAACAGGAAAGCTCCTAGATCTAGCAAAGAATAAATATTTAAATAGAAGATCTAAAATATACCAGTGACCATATAAGAGAATTTTCCTGATCTTGTTTGGACTGAAGAGCATACTATTTTTTTGGACGCTGACCACTAATAGCACTGGCAATGGCACCCTACTGAGTTGGGCGATCGGCTGGAACTGATGACTGATGGGACTGGCCCTGTTGGTGAAAATCCCTACCCTTCTAAGCAACTACCCAACATTTCTAAATCTGATGGCCTGGCTTGACACACCTAAAGGACACATCATTGTCAGCTCTACACTCACCCTGATGGTTCCTACCACATTTTTTAGATGGAGGATTGGTACGAGCACTGTTAACACGGCCTTGGGATTTAGAGCCTGGTGCCCTATCCCTATTATTATTTATGAATTTGGACATTGGCGCACTAGCTGAAGATGGTGCCGGTACTAAAGATCTCTAATGAAAATAAGGATGGTTACCAACTTCTGACCTTGGTTGACTGAAATTAAAGCCACCTGTCCTAGCCCTTTTGTTTTCTCTCTCTCTTTAGACTTCTTCTCCTCTTCTATTGACCATGGACAATCAACCTAGACAAGTCTATCTTCCTGATCTACATTATAGTCCTACACTTCTTGACCATACTGTCGGATACACCAGACACAAACTTTCTCATCTTAGACCTGTTGTAAGCTAATACATGATAAGTATGCCTAGCTAACTGAGTAAACTTGAGGGAATACTCTTTCACACTAATATTACCCTACCTCAAGTTGATGAACACTTTAACTTTTCTCATCTCTAATGGAAAGAATCTATCTAAGAAGGTTGTAGTAAACTCCACGAGTGGGCTACATCCTACAACTTATATGCAGCCAACTCAGCTCTCTTACTAGATGTCACCCCCATGATATCTGTTACTTTCTACACCATATCTAAGAATTCCTGTGGATCTTCTTCAGAATTGGATCCTATGAAGGGAGGCGGATTTATTCAGGTAAAGTCCTAAATCCCAGTTGCAGTAGTATTGGCCACTGGATTGGCCAGAACAGTGGTTGGCTGAGCATTCTAAGCCGTTATAGAGTAAGCTAGAGTAGTGAATGTAGCTCTGAACTCTGCATGAGATATATGCTCATTCAGGGGATTTTTTTGAACAGGCGAAGGTTTTGGTTGGTTCCCATTTCTTCTTTCGTTGTTCTTTTCGGAGGCATATTCTGTAAATGAAAGAAAGATTAGATTAGACTGATAGTTTAACTTAAGCTCATGCTCATTCGCACGACATGAATACTGAAAGAAGGGAACTTTCCTAAAATGCCTCATAGCCTCTTGTCCATAAGTGTGGCGTACTTTATACCCATGCACAAGACTCTACTTGACGCGGCTTTCAAACTTTCTAGGACACTTTAAAACCTTAGGCTCTGATACAAAGTTCGTAACTCCCTGAGAGTATACCTTGGGTGTCATACGGTGCTTACAATCCCGGGGGACCACAAGCTAACCCATGAGCTAGTGCCTGCTATGAACACTAAACAATATAATAAATTTAGAAGAACAACTGACTAGCCATAAGGTTTTATCAACTAAAACAATAATGAAATATGAATCTAGAGAAAATAATTGTCAAAACCTAGTAAAATAAAGATAAACTGACTAACTAAATGGCACGTCTGAAAGCCTCTAAACTGACTGAATATGATTTGGAGGGACAGGCCCCAACTAACTACTAATATGAAAGCATAAAACAAAATAATTTGTCCTCGAAATATGAGGACTCACCACACTACTGCTGAGAGCCTGAGAATTCTAAGTTCGATTTGAGAACTGGACATCCAAACCTATGATATGAAATATCATAGCACAAGAAAAAGAGTATGCGATCAGTACTTTGAATGTACTGGCATGTTAAATGAAGTAGGCAGATATGCATGATTTCATGAACGTGAATAAATAATTATCTGAATATGTATGTATAACATAAGGTACTGAATAGAATATATAAAATCTGTAGATACTGAGAATACATGGAATTTGTAATTACTAAGGATGCATGAAAATGGTAAATACTGAAGATACGTAAAATCTGTAGATACTGGAGATGTATGAACAATCATATAACATAGACTGAATATAATCTATAAATAGTGAAATCTGATAACTGAATCACTGGTGTATGTATTCCATGGTTAAGCAACTAAAACTGAATAACTAGACTAACTACTGTACTGAGTCAATAACTGAGACTATGGGAGGTATCATCTAATCAATATACCCCAATCTGAGCTAATCAGGGTTCAACCTATAATCCCAGTTGGAAGAATGTTACTAACATGCCACGGGTACTCACGTTTGCTGTGTGGATCAACTAAACTAATGTATAGTATTGTCCCAAAGGACTAAGGGTGTCAAGCCTAATTTGACAGGTGACCCCTGCGAGATAGTAAAGCCTAAACTAACGAGTGACTTCTCATATCATACGCTGGCTACGTAGTTCTAAAATACAGGGACTCCTACTAACGACTCTGCCTATCTGATGGGGAAGCCGCCATCCCTGCACTCGTTCGGTGCTAAATCCTACTCCCAACCGAATGACACTGGATTACTAACTATTCTGAGTTTAACTGATCGATCTAGTAATGCTCATAATATAATCTGAAGATACTGAGATGAGACTAAGTAAACAGCAATGGTTTTGGGGTATTCAAAACCCCAGGACTCAAAAGCAATAATAGTAAAATAGTATAAATCTTGAAGGACATAACATGGAAACATTTATTAAAATCCGCTCTTGTAGGTATTTCATCAAATACTTAATGTACATGGTTTTGAGTACGCATGGGAATAGTATAGAACTTGGAATAACAACATAATTTAAACATCAACAACACTTAACCATGATTTAATTCAGAAAATAGAAACGCTAAAACATGAGGGGCTTGATAATGGTAACAATTTCATATAAGCATGGTATAAAATCAAAGTTCATGGAGGTTCATGGTTGAAATCCCAATTAAAGATCCTAATTACTTGTAGAGATCATGATTTGAATTTAAAACATGGTACTTAGACTCCACCGATAAAAGAAACCTATGAATGAACACTTCACATACCTAGGTTGACGAATTCGTGAGGATTGATGGTGAGTTCTTGAGATTTGGCCTTGTATTTTTGAAGATTAGAGTTTTTATTCTTAAAGAGAATTGATTTAATTTGAGAGAATAATGTAAAAATGGGTAAATACGGCTTTATTAGGGCTTAAATTCTATGTTAGGATAGATTATGAACTTTGGGAAAAGACTAAACGGCCCTTGAAATTTTAAATCGAGGACTGTCAATTTCAATTTTTAGCCTTGGAGCGACGTGGTGCAATTGTGTCATGCCACTAGAAAATGACAATTGGGAACTGGGCTTATGAAGCGACACAGTGGAATCACGGTCTCCTACTGGTTGGGACCTGAAAGTTCACCACGATGCAAGACAATTGCGTTGGTTCACTGGTTTTTGACAATTGCCATTTAGAATGCCTTCGTGATGCGTAACACATTTCTGATCTTCTTCATCCCGTTCCTCTATCAGAGGATGTTGAAAATTGTGATTTAATCCTATGTAAAAGAAAGAATATT
Organism: Capsicum annuum; assembly: GCF_002878395.1. Lineage (NCBI taxonomy): Eukaryota > Viridiplantae > Streptophyta > Magnoliopsida > Solanales > Solanaceae > Capsicum > Capsicum annuum. The sequence continues at coordinate 117,136,374 of NC_061122.1, read as the reverse complement.
AAGTTAAATATTCTCTAGTAAGAAAGTAGGGAAGAATATTATTAGATCCCTTTAAATATTGTATTTCAAAATAAAATGGGACCAATAAAGCTTGTCATCTTGCAAATATTAATTTAGAAACATCATACTTACAATCTTTATTAAATATGAATTTTTTTGTTTGACAATCAGTTTTTATTAAAACTTTTGATTATATAAATCCCCTTGAAACTTCAAAACACATTTTTCTATTGCAAGAATATCTTTTACAATAGTTGCATAATTCTTTTGGCTTGTATTCCATTTTTTAAAATAAAATTGAATAATATATGCTTGTTGATCTCCTTAGTAAACGACAAATTAAAAACTTAGATAATGGAAAATATGACTTTTTCTAGTCTACTTATACCCATAGCTATATTGACTAACTTACTTTCTTTATCACATCTTCTTAAAGATGCTTTATAAAAGCCATGTAAAATGCTTTATGAAAGATGACTCAGCCCAATTATTTTATGAAATAGGGCCTAGTGTCTCTTATAATTTTGTTCCCTTGCCTTTATCCTTTGTTGATGTGGAAGATTCTTCCAATTTTTCTTCGAATTTTTACAGGTACTCATCAATATCAATTTAATCATTGCTTTGGATGCTTTGTGTTTCTCCTGGTAAGCAATCCTCTTCATTGTCGGTAGTTTGATCAGCAGATATCATAGAAACGTCTGATGCATTTTCCATGTCAAGATTTCTCATTAAATCTCTTTTGACTTTCTCCATGTATGAGGCTATTATTTCTGACCTGGATATGATCCCGTTCTTCATTTAAAGTCGTCTAGTGATACTTTTGAAAGTACTAATATCTTTCTTTTGTTGCATCGGTGTCATATCTCTTTGTTATTTGTACGTAGCAATGGCCTCCTTAATCAAATCAATTACTATTTGTTCATGAATATGTCCTTCAGTTGTCTTCTGGTTTAATGTATTTCAGAATTTTGTATAAAGTATTTTTTTGAGGCATTGAAAATTATTAAGATTAGGTTACACTTCAATGGATTATTTCATTATCCATGGGATAGAGAATTCAGTGAAGAAATACATAGTAGAAATTCTCTTAAAATAGATATTATCTCTCTCTAATTTTATTAGTATTGGAGATACTTCTAATCATTCAGTATAAAACTTTGAATAATTCTAGTAAATTTTTTATGGATAGTCCATAATAAATTCATTATTGTCCAAATCAATTAGAAATATTTTGATTAAAAACATTCTCGCAAATCTTTATAAACCATGTATGTTTCCTATTAGGATTTTCATATAGAAGAGTTTCATTAAAGCTTTCAATATAATCTCAGTAATTAAATTTGACTGAAATTTTTTGTTCAGGATGTAAATAATCCTTTTCTTTAAGAGTACTAATACCCCATTCCTCAGGAGTAAAAAAAATTTTAATAATAATTTTTTAAAAGATATAAACTTTTCTAATATTATTAGTTGGGTAAAAATGTTGAATTTTAGTTGATCCTGTCTGAGAGAGTATTGTCTAAAAATGCATTATGTACTTATATGTTGTAGTAGCATATGAAGTAGTATCTAAGTACCTTTTCATTAATTACCATGATCATCTTTTTATTTTTAATCATTCTGATCCAAGATAAGTATTACTTCTTCTATCTCATTTTGTTCATATAATTCAAGATTTTCACTATTATCATCTGTCAGAGCACTCGAATATGAGGGGATATTATTTTTTCTTTTTTGGATTTAATAAAATTCAAAAATTCTTGATACATTTGTTGATCTTTATTAAAATCTGAGGTGCTTGCAATATTTGCAAATATCCATTTTTGGCTTTCAAGTTGGACTAGGACATTGCCTCGATCCATTTTTTGATCTTTCTCGTGTCCTTCCTCTATTAGAAGAGGTCGAAGATTGTTTTTCATCCTGTATAAAATAAAGGATATTGATTTAAATATTCTCTGGTGAGAAAGTTGAGGAGACTATTATCAGATCCCTTTAAATATTAGATTTCAAAATCAAATAGGGTCAATAAAACTTGCCATCTTGCAAACATTGTTTAGAAACATCATGCGTATAATATTTATTAAATATGAATTTTTTTGCTTGACAATCAATTTTTTATTATAAACTTTTGATTATATAAATTCCCTTGAAACTTCAAAACACATTTTACTATTGCAAGAATTTCTTTTGCAATAGTTGCATAATTCTTTTAGCTTGTATTTTATTTTTCAGAATAAAATTGAATAATATATACTTGTTGATCTTGTGGGGAATATTATTTTAGAATTCCTCCGTATCTAATATCAGAAGCATTTGTTTCCATAATTTTTTTTCAATTTGAATTAGTTAATGTAAGGCATGGAAGGTTATTAACATTTGTCTTAATATTTTTGACAGCTTGAGTATGATCTTCTGTAAGGTTGTCAACGGACCGAAATCAGAATTGCCGGACCGATTTGACCGGATCCGAAACGGTACCGGAACCTCATTACCGTTTTATATCGCTAGAACCAGAGTTACCGGAACCGGAATACCGAAAAATTCTCCTTGTTTGGATCGGTCCGCTAGATACCGATGTGGAACCAGAACGGACCGGAGCGATACCAGAACGTTACCGAAATATCGTCGTTGGTATCATTTTTTTATTTTTATTTTTTTTGTTTTTAAGTTTTAATTTAAATTATAACTTAATGGGATTAATATATAAGTTTTATATATATATATATATATATATATATATATATATATATATATA